>NC_136943.1:20217980-20270480 GCF_949987615.1 Pollachius pollachius | reverse complement strand
CTCTCTCTCTCTCTCTCTCTCTCTCTCTCTCTCTCTCTCTCTCTCTCTCTCTCTCTCTCTCTCTCTCTCTCTCTCTCTCTCTCTCTCTTCCATAGTTCAACTGAGTGTGCAACACGGTGACTGACCTTTGGTGGCCTGCTGATTGGCCAATCAAGTCAATGAATGAATTCATCAATTAGAAATTGTACAGGGCTGTATGATCAGGACGAACATGGTCGATGCGATTATTTAACCCAATACTGGGTGTGCCATTATTCATTGTGATTAACAGAATCCTGGCCCTCCATGTCACATCTCTTTGCGTTGTATATTCAGCAGTATTGTTTTCTCAGACCGTGCATCGACAAAATACTGCATGGACGATACTAGCTGCGATTCGTCAGAGGGCTTATGGCCAAATTGTAACGGTACATAATATATATAACTTGATTTTAAAGTGACGTCTGTACGAAAGAAAATGCATTTATTTATGTTTATCATTAATCATTGATAAATGATTAATGAATTTCAACCTTCCACCATAAGAACATTTCAGAGGCCAATATTGATTTTGATTTATATCCAATATCCAACAAAGGTTCCTTCACATGATGGGGTAGTGCGTCTTGTCAAGCTGCATCTGTTGTGTGTGGATCTTAATGGGAAGAGAAGCCTTAGATTCCTAGAATATATAGTCAACGATAATGTTGAATGTAGGCCGGATCAAAACAACATGATAAAGGTGTAGAGGGTAAGAGAATGAGAGAGACAGAGGCAGAAACAGAAACAGAGAGAGACAGAGACGGAGAGGGTGAGAGAGAAAAAGAGAGAGAAAGAGAGAGAGAGAGAGAGAGAGAGAGAGATGGAGAGAGAGAGAGAGGCAGAAACAGACACAGAGAGAAAGAGACAGAGAAAGAGACAGTGAGAGGGAGAACGAGAGACAGAGTTAAGACCAGACAGTTTGGTGGACCCAATTTACAACACACACCGTTCATAAACTGCAGCTCTTTCCCATGCTCCAAGAAATATCTGACAGATAATAACTGTGAGCTGCCACAGAATGCCAATCTCTCGCCATCTCTTTGCCCCAAACATTTTTTTTCCGTCTGCACGATATTACTAGCCGTCTCATATTTCTCTCCTCACAAAGGTGATATTTCTCCAGGTCCATATTTTAATCCCATTTTTGCATATGTGTACCGAATAATAGCATAAAAAACTCATCACAACTCTTTTTATTGTACCTTCTGCTTTGCAATGCAGATGATAAAAAACATTATATGTGTATACACTACCGTTCAAAATTTTTGGGTCACCCAGGCAACTTCATGTCTTCCATGAAAACTCACACTTTTATTCAACAGTTTTAAGCTGTGCTAACATAATTGCACCAGCTTTTTTAATCATTACCATTAGAACACAGGAGTGACGGTTGCTGGAAATGGGCATCTGTACACCTATGAGGATATTCAATGAAAAATCTGCCGTTTCCAGCTAGAATAGTAATTTACCACATTAACAATGTCTAGACTGTATTTCAGATTAATTTATTGCTATATTCATTAAAAGAAGAAACAGGCGAACCTAACATGTAAAGTCCATCTTTCAGGATGCTTTTAGCATGCAAGCTAAAACCAAAGCTAAGAAACTGGTCTCAACATGATCAAAGCACTTATCAGTCTCAGCCTATTTACCCTTTCCAAATAACTTTCTTGAACTTGCAGATGTGTGTGAGCAGTTATTAAATAGTGATAATAATCTGCCTCATATAAATCCGCTTTTGATCTCGATCAGAATAAAAGCAGGACATTATCTTTGATTAAAAGAGAAAAATACAGGCAAATTATTCTAAATGAATGATGAAATATTAGAAATCTCAGGGAAACCACAACACTGGGTGTAGGAGAACTACTTTGATCGCATACTAATGATACACACATACACACACACACACACACACACGCACACACACACACACACATACAAGGGCACACACACACACAAATACACATGCTTATACACACACACGCTTATCCACACACATGCACACGCACACACACACACACACACACACACATACACACGCACACATACACTCACACGCGCACACACACACACGCACACACACACACACACACACACACACATTAACAAACAGAGAAAAGAGGATGATGGGGAAGGTATGAATTACGAAGGACAGCAAGGGGGTAGTGTGTTGTGTACGCGCGGACGTACGTGCACGCGCTGTTATTTACAATTTTAGCAACATCGTGGCCTGATTTAGTTATTTTATTTTCTGCCACATCTTAAAGGTTGGAGCCCCCACTGGGGCCTCTTCCTCCCTGCTTACTCTTCATTCCTCACAGTGGCTTTCATAATATTAATATTATTATTCCTATATGCTGCGTTCCCGCTCCCCGGAGAATCGACATAATAAAGCTTGTTCCTTAGCATCCAAATGGATAATGATGTGTTCCAGTTGTTCTAAACAAGGCTCGCACCTCTCACCCTGGAAAACACACACAGCCCACATACACATCATACTAAACAAGGGACTAGGTACCAGGTGTTAGCTCCCAACGTGTGTGCAAGCTCTAAGGCGATTCTTTTCACAATTCACATTCAGCTGAATAAAAGGTAGCTGGAACACGTTGTAGGATGTTTTTTTGTGTCCCTGTCTTGAGGATGACTTCTCTAGAACGTGAACGTATTTTATCGTGTTGTATCGTATTGAAAGTGGTTGTTTTTGGCTGGGAACTCCAGTGTTTTCTGGATGTCATTTGGAACGCTTCAGGTAGGTGAGGACGGTTGCCTCTTCTGGAAATGACTTTTATTGGCCAGCGAAGAAGAGCCAGATTCAGATATAATCACTGTGCGGATATTGGACTATAGACAGGAGGGGAATTGTCATATTACATGGATGTCTGTAGTGAGTTCAGCTACCAACCGTGGAGGTAAAAAAACAGTCCCACTGATTGGGATTGTGGTCTCCTTGTCACAATGATTGAATGGCTGTTTTGTTGTGTGAGTCATTTATGGCTTTCATAGAGGACTGTTTGTATTTCAGCACTACACTTGTGTAGTGCTGTGTGTTTGTAACATTGTTTGTGTGCTATGGCACGTTTTTTTTGTGTGTTTGTGTGTGTGTGTGGTGTGTGTGTGTGTGTGTGTGTGGTGTGTATGTGTGTGTGTGTGTGTGTTTGTGTGGTGTGTGTGTTTGGTGTGTGTGTGTGTGTGTCTGTGTATGTGTGTGTTTGTCCATCTACTTTGGGCAGTTATTGTGTGTGTGTCTGTGTGTGTGTGTGTGTGTGTGTGTGTGTGTAAAATTGTGTGTGTGCTGTGGCATGTGAGTCTCTGTGTGTATGTGTGTGGTGTGCATGTAAGTGTGCGTGTGCCTGTGCCTGTGTTTGTGTGTGTGTGTATGCATCTATGTAAAATGTAGCACAACTATGCCTGAAGAAAGAACTGTTAAGATGGCAGGCTACAATAGAATACTGTATAAAGTAGAAAAACATGCCTTAATAGTGCCTCAGAATATGCACTTAACACCAGCCTGAGTGGCACCTGGCCTCCTTTCCCCCACCTGTTACACTGCAGGCCCAGCATAATGAGAGCAGGAGTCAATGAGCCATGCCGACTGTTCAAACACCTACTGTACAGATCAATAGGCATTTACAGAGCAGGAGTTTGTCTGTTTAAGGCCGTATGGATTTCAAGCCACACAGACCAGCACACACTCTGTGAGGCACGTGCACACACACATACACACACAACTCATTAAGACACGAGAAAAACATACACGCATGCATGAACACACACACACACACAGCCACTAACAGAATGTATGGATTGAAGCCCCTTTCTAAACCTGCTATACGGGTACACTAAAGGCTTACAGCTCGCAGTCAATCTACAGAATCCAATCAATCTACACTACACACTACACTACACTACACTACACTACACTACACTACACACTACACTACACTACACTACACTACACTACACTACACTACACTACACTACACACTACACACTACACTACACACTACACTACACACTACACTGCACTACACTACACACTACACTACACACTACGCTACACTACACTACACACTACACTACACACTACAATACACTACACTACACTTCACTACAGACTACACTACACTACACTACACTACACACTACACTACACTACACTACACTACACACTACACTACACTACAGACAACACTACACTACACTACACACTACACTATACTACACAGTAGTGTAGTGTAGTGTAGTGTAGTGTGTAGTGTAGTGTAGTGTAGTGTAGTGTAGTGTGTAGTGTAGTGTGTAGTGTGTAGTGTAGTGTGTTGTGTAGTGTAGTGTAGTGCAGTGTAGTGTAGTGTAGTGCAGTGCAGTGTAGTGTAGTGTAGTGTAGTGCAGTGTAGTGTAGTGTAGTCTGTAGTGTAGTGTAGTTTAGTGTGTAGTGTAGTGTGTTGTGTAGTGTAGTGTAGTGTAGTGTGTAGTGTAGTGTGTAGTGTGTAGTGTGTAGTGTAGTGTAGTGTAGTGTAGTGTGTAGTGTAGTGTAGTGTGTAGTGCAGTGTAGTGTAGTGTAGTGTGTAGTGTAGTGTAGTCTGTAGTGTAGTGTAGTGTGTAGTGTAGTGTAGTTAATTGTAGTGTAGTGTTGTGTAGTGTGGTGTAGTGTAGTGTGTAGTGTAGTGTAGTGTGTAGTGTAGTGTAGTGTGTAGTGTTGTGTAGAGTGTAGAGTAGTGTAGTGTAGTGTGTAGTGTAGAGTAGTGTAGTGTTTAGTGTGGTGTAGCATAGTGTAGTGTAATGTGTAGTGTAGTGTAGTGTGTAGTGTAGTGTAGTGTGTATTGTAGAGTGTAGAGTAGTGTAGTGTAGTGTAGAGTAGTGTAGTGTTTAGTGTAGTGTAGTGTAGTGTAGTGTGTATTGTAGTGTAGTGTAGTGTGTAGTGTGTAGTGTAGTGTAGTGAGTAGTGTGTAGTGTAGTGTAGTGTGTAGTGTAGTGTAGTATAGTGTGTAGTGTAGTGTGTAGTGTAGTGTAGTGTAGTGTGTAGTTGAGTGTAGTGTGTAGTGTAGTGTAGTGTGTAGTGTAGTGTGTAGTGTAGTGTGGTGTAGTTTGTAGTGTAGTGCAGTGTAGTGTAGTGTGTAGTTGAGAGTAGTGTAGTGTACTGTTAGTGTACTTGTAGTTTGTACTGTACTTGTAGTTTAATGTAGTGTTGTGAAGTGAAATGTGTAGTGTATTGTAGTGTGTAGTTGAGTGTAGTGTAGTGTAGTGTAGTGTAGTGTAGTGTAGTGTAGTGTTCAGTGGAGTGTAGTGTACTGTGTGTAGTGTGTAGTGTGTAGTGTAGTGTGTAGTGTAGTTTAGTGTGTCGTGTATTGTAGTGTGTAGTTGATTGTAGTATAGTGTAGTGTGTAGTGTAGTGTAGTGTGTAGTGTAGTGTACTGTGTGTAGTGTGTAGTGTAGTTTAGTGTGTAGTGTAATGTAGTGTGTAGTTGAGAGCAGTGTAGTGTAGTGTGTGTAGTGTGTAGTTTATAGCGTAGTGTAGTGTAGTGTGTAGTGTAGTTTAATTTGTAGTTTAGTGTGTAGTGTAGTGTAGTGTGTAGTGTAGTGTAGAGTAGTGTAGTGTACTGTGTGTAGTGTGTAGTTGAGAGTAGTGTAGTGTGTAGTGTAGTGTGTAGTGCATTGTAGTGTGTAGTGTAGTGTAGTGTGTAGTGTACTGTAGTGTGTAGTGTAGTTTAGTGTGTAGTGTAGTGTAGTGTGTGTAGTGTGTAGTTGAGAGTTGTGTAGTGTACTGTGTGTAGTGTGTAGTTGAGAGTAGTGTAGTGTAGAGTAGTGTAGTGTACTGTGTGTAGTGTGTAGTGTGGTGTAGTGTAGTTTAGTGTGCGGTGTAGTGTAGTGTGTAGTGTAGTGTAGTGTGTGTAACTTGTAGAGCAGGAACTCAGAGCCTCAAACCTCTTCCTTTCACGGTTCAAATTTACATTTAAAACAGAATTATTGAGTTGAGCAGTGAGGGTTTATATGGGTCAATACAAGTCAAGAATGAAAAAGAGAAGAAATAATTGTTACATTGTTTATGTGTGAAATTATTATTTAACCATTGTACATTTTTTTTAATGATCATAGGAAGACTATCATGATGGACTTCGAGCGTTAGTAATATACGTAAACCTAACGTAAATCTTAAAACATGAAATAGGAAAAAAACACTTAAATGTTAAGAGCCGTGTAACAGTCAGACTATGGGTTGTTGGTAACCATCTTTGCCTATTTTCATGGCTCTTTCTCGACCAAATCTAAAGTGAAGTGGTACCGCGGTCCCTCCTCTTGTCCTGATATAAAACCCCGATGGCATTGAAGGGGTTTATTGAGTATCAACTGAATGGAATGTGATAGTCAGATCTTTACAAGGCCTATGAATTGGAATGGAGCCAGGCTATCTCCGTCTGGCCGATCCATGAACCAGCTATGATCTATTCAGAACTCCGTCTATTCACAGAGGACAATGAGCAACACTAGAGACCTGACCCCGTTTTAATTGGTGCACTTTGCAACTCACGGTTTCACTGTGTGCCAAATTAACATGAAACGTGCTATGCGCGGCTACAGTGGTGAACAATAGCTTTTTATTGAGGGGAGAAGAGGGAGGCTATCAACTGGAATAAATGTGTCCTGCTAAACAAGCGTTGTGGTCGTTAGTGGTAGCATTAGAGCTAGCATTTGCCTCCTCACAGATGTGCCAGGTACCGCCAACCTGACAAATGGCAGATGGGGGCACGTCTGACAGATGTGCAAGACATTGCTAGCGTGTTTGTAACCGTGTTGCCATCAGTGTGTACATGCAGATTAGCAGGTATATCCTTCATCTTGTCAGTCCATCAGGCTGCCTGTGTGTTTGTGTGTGTGCGTGTGTTTGTGTGTTTGTGTGTATATGTGTGCATGTGAACGTGTGTGTGTGCGTGCGTGCGTTTGTGCGTGCGTAAGTGTGTGCGTGTGTGTGTGTGTGTGTGTGTGTGTGTGTGTGTGTGTATGTGTATGTATGCGTGTGCACGTGCATGTGCCTGTGTGTGTGTGTGTGTGTGTGTGTGGGAGCGTGTAGTTGTGCTAACAGTGTTAACAATGGCAGTCTTTCAATTCTTTAGTTTCCTTTGCTTTGTCTAACCCTCACGGATACAATTTCTTCATTTTGGCAAACACACACAGGCGGGCCTGCACACGCACACGCCCATGCCCACACATTGCTCAGTTAAATAAACAGAGTGAAACCCAGAGTCCTACGACCCAACAGAGACAAGGGGAAAATGGCACAACATGCAAACATTCCAGGCGGCTCGCAGACAGACAGATGTCTGTGGTCAGTATGGGCCCCAGACGGGCGGGGCCGGAGACTTCTCGGTGTTCACCTGGGTCGGAGGGGGCGAAGGTAGAGACAGGAGACGAGACAGAGAGTCCTGATGAGACAGGGCGAGTGAGAGAGAGGGAGCCGTGGCGTGGGGTAACACCGACAGCAGGGGGAGAGCGTTAATTAGGGAGTTGTGTTGATAACAAACGTGTTAACAGACCTCTGAAGGGCAGCCAGGGCTGGGAGACAGGGAGAGGGAGAGGGAGAGGGAGAGAGACAGGGAGAGAGAGAGAGAGAGAGAGAGAAATGGGGAAAGCTAAACCGGGTGAAGGTCAGTAGGTTGACTAAAGGAGCAGAGAGACGAATGAAAACAAAGGCTGAGAAAGAAAAACAAATATTGAGGCTGAGAGGCCGAGGAGGCGAAAAGGAAAGAGAAATGGGGAGGCCATGATGTACTACAGCGGCGCAGCGCACCTGCGACTGCAGCGGACAGGATAAACATGGTGCTAGTGTGGCTGTTCTGGTAGTTCTGTTATGTGTCTGCAGTTTCTCAGACTGTGAAAAACACGCCATAACCCAGCCAGAGACCAAGTCCAGAGCAGATGACTCCTCCCTCCATCAGAGGTATGATCCGGGCCCGGGCAGGGTCTGGATCCACCTCACATCTCCAGCGTCTGCTTTAGAGCCCGTTAAAACGCTCCCATCCAACGCCGGGAAGACCAGTGCGCGCAATGACTCGACAGCTCCTTAAGACAAACGAGCCCGTCCGCCCGGTCGCCCCGCTCCCAGGCTCCCAAGTATAGGAGGGGAGACGGAGAGGCAGGAGAGAGAGGGATGGGGGAGACAGAGGGGGAGACGGAGAGGGAGACATTGGGATTGGAGACAGAGGGGGAGATAGAGGGGGAGACAGAGGGAGGGGAGACAGAGGGGGAGACGGAGAGATGGGAGAGGGAGGGAGGGGAGACTGAGGGGAGAAAGAGGGGGAGACAGAGGGGGGGGAGACAGAGGGGGAGACAGAGGGGGAGACAAAGGGGGGAGACAGAGGGGGAGACAGAGGGGGGGGAGACAGAGGGGGAGACAGAGGGGGAGACAGAGGGGGCGACAGAGGGGGAGACAGAGGGGGGGAGACAGAGGGGGGGAGACAGAGGGGGAGACAGAGGGAGGGGAGACAAAGAGGCAGGAGACAGAGGCGGGGAGACAGAGGGGGAGACAGAGGGGGGGAGACAGAGGAGGAGACAGAGGGGGGAGACAGAGGGGGAGACAGAGAGGCAGGAGACAGAGGGGGGAGACAGAGGAGGAGACAGAGGGGGAGACAGAGGGGGAGACAGAGGGTGGGAGACAGAGAGGCAGGAGACAGTGGGAAGGGAGACAGAGGAGGAGACAGAGGGGGAGACAGAGGGGGAGACAGAGGGGGGGAGACAGAGGGGAGACAGAGAGGCAGGAGACAGAGGGAAGGGAGACAGAGGGGGAGACAGAGGGGTGGAGACAGAGGGGGAGACAGAGGGGGAGTCAGAGAGGCAGGAGACAGAGGGAAGGGAGAAAGAGGAGGAGACAGGGGGGGGAGACAGAGGGGGGAGACAGAGGGGGAGACAGAGGGGGACAGAGAGGCAGGAAACAGAGGGAAGGGAGACAGAGGGGGAGACAGAGGGGGAGACAGAGGGGGAGACAGAGAGGCAGGAGACAGAGGGGGGGGAGACAGAGGGGGAGACAGAGAGGCAGGAGACAGAGGGAAGGGAGACAGAGGGGGAGACAGAGGGGGGGAGACAGAGGGGGAGACAGAGGGGGAGACAGAGGGGGGGAGACAGAGGGGGAGACAGAGGGGAAGACAGAGGGGGAGACAAAGGGGGAGTCAGAGAGGCAGGAGACAGAGGGAAGGGAGACAGAGGGGGAGACAGAGGGGGGGGAGACAGAGAGGCAGGAGACAGAGGGAAGGGAGACAGAGGAGGAGACAGAGGGGGAGACAGAGGGGGGGAGACAGAGGGGGAGACAGAGGGGGGGAGACAGAGGGGGAGGCAGAGGGGGAGACAGAGGGGGGGAGACAGAGGGGGAGACAGAGGGGGAGACAGAGGGGGAGGCAGAGGGGGAGACAGAGGGGGAGACAGAGGGGGAGTCAGAGAGGCAGGAGACAGAGGGAAGGGAGACAGAGGGGGAGACAGAGGGGGGGGAGACAGAGAGGCAGGATACAGAGGGAAGGGAGACAGAGGAGGAGCCAGAGGGGGAGACAGAGGGGGAGACAGAGGGGGGGAGACAGAGGGGGAGACAGAGGGGGAGACAGAGGGAAGGGAGACAGAGGAGGAGACAAAGGGGGAGACAGAGGGGGAGACAGAGTGGGGGAGACAGAGAGGCAGGAGACAAAGGGAAGGGAGACAGAGGAGGAGACAGAGGAGGAGACAGAGGGGGAGACAGAGGGGGGAGACAGAGGGGGAGACAGAGGGGGGGAGACAGAGGGGGAGACAGAGGGGGGGGAGACAGAGGGGGAGACAGAGAGGCAGCAGACAGAGGGAAGGGAGACAGAGGAGGAGCAGAGTGCAGATGGCAGCTGTATTGACTGCTGGCTGTCTCCAGATATCTGTCTGTAAGCTCTGATAGCCAACGGCTCGTTTAGCCTTTTACCTTTTCCTTTGATAAAGTTCAAATCAACGCACGGATCAACCACTCTTCAAATACATCCATTTAAAAAATGTAGTGTCGTATTTGAATACGAATGCATCTGATACGTTGGTACAGTAGTCAAACCTGTACTACTGAGGGAAGCCTGCTTTGAAGAGTAGTGAGAGTAGAGATGGTGTTTTTACAACATGTGTCTCCGGTCAGGTAGATCACTGACATCAAGCCCTGCTCTAAAAGCGCATGGATAACCGTCTAATCCTCTTGTACCAAGAACTCCGTCTTGTAAACGGTTGGCCCGGTGTCATGACAAGATGTCAGCATCCCCGCGTTTATAGAAACTGAACCTGAACCAGGAGGGGGGGATCATGAAGTGAACCTCGCTGCTGAAACAGCGATGAAAATACGCCGTCCAAAGACCTCGTCAGTGATGCGGTGTCTTTGCGTTGGACACATTTCTACATTCAATTATCATGGGGAGAAAATAGATGGGGTTTTAAACTGTCGCTTTCTGTCACTGTCAGCATTTATCGCAGGCTTTCCATAACTAAGTATATATTTATTTATATCCTATATATACACAAAAGTTTGGGGTCACTTAATGGAATATCTACAAAGGTGTAGATGGTACATTGTTTAGCTAATCGTCTTAAAAGGCTAATTGATGATTAGAAAACCCTTGTGCAATTATTTTAGCGCAGCTGAAAACTGTTGTGAGTTTTCATGGAAAACATGATATTGTGTGGGTGACCCCAAACTTTTGCACTGTAGTGTATATATTTTCTACAAAATAAAATCACACACGGCTCACAGCCGTGTGTTTCAGCGGGAGTGCAGTGAGGGTGGTTCCCCTGCCGGACATTCACACACACGGTCCACTGCAACACAACGCAGCATGGCCAGTGATCCAGTACTCCTGAGACACTCACAAAATGGCTAGTTCCTAAAACCGTTGGTGAGTTTCTCACAGAAGCAAATCTCTAAATACTCATGTTTCAATTTTTCTTTTTCAAAATCCCATAACATTTTGCGAGAGATCCCGCTGGCTTTCCCCGTCTCTTCGGGCAACCCTCCGAGATGACAGTGTTCCACAAACACACACACACACACACACACACACACACGCACACACACACACACACACACACACACACATACACACACACTTAAACACACACTTAAACCGACGCACACTCACACAGAAGGTTAGTCTTAAGGGACCGGTAGTGTGTCCCGGAGGATGAGTAGGAGCCGTGGAGAAGACTCTAATGCTGTCTCTTAGTTATTATACATACACCAGGACTGTTTAATGTTCTACAAATAATGGAGACAATTAAAACAAGCGTCAATAGAATTATGTAAACCACTTAGTAGTTGCAAACGTTCATGCTGCGTCTGGAAAAAACACCAAAACAAACTGTGACTTCTTAGCTATTTATCTGGCTGCCGTTTTGCTCCGGTCTTTGAAAAGGTGCGACTGTCGTCGATAACGCCTCAAACACAAACCCCAGAAACCTCCAGCTGTAGGGGCCTCTTCCCTGGCCGCCCTGGGGTGGGGCACCGGGCGCGTCGGCGTGATGGATCCACTTACCGACAGCGTCACTGTACTGCCGGGCGCCTCCTGCCAGTACACTGTCTCTGCCCCGGGGACCTGCTGTCACTGGCCAGGCTCCGGCTCCTAACCACAGCTGTCAATACACATCTGCAGCAGAACGGCGGGAGCGTCTCCGAGTGGCTCCGGGGCGGTCCCCGTAATGGAGTTATACACAGGCAGGCCCACATGACTGAAAACATTAATTAGGGGGTTTTAGGGTTGTCCTGTCGGTGGCTGTGTGCTTCCAGGGCGACGACATTGAGTGCCTCGTTTGGGTATTCATGAATCACGAGGAAGTTACGCACGTTGAGAGATTCGGAGAGATTTTTCCGCATTGTCGTGTGTGACGTGACATATTGGTGTGTGGAGGGGCCGGTGTTTGTCCTATAAACACGTGCCGTCATTAGCGGTCGCGTTAGCAAATGTCATCAAGGTAGCCCGATTAGCATTAGCGGGCAATTACGCCGGCTCAGACACACTCAGTACGCACAAACACACAGCATGTGTGACACATACACATGCTGTCTTCTATCTTTTCATTTATTCTGCTCTCCTTCAGACAGTCTTTCTTGTCCTCTCTTCCTCTCCTTATCCTCTCCTCCCCTCTCCTCTCCCCCTCTCCACTCCACTCCTCTCCTCCTCTTCTCCTAGCCTTCATGTCTCTCCCTTCATGTCTGCCTGTGTCTCCTTCTCGCTCACCCTGCTGTAAATAATGTAATTTGTCACAGACAGGCCTGTGTGTAAGAGCTGACCTTTTGAAACCTCACAATAAATTGGTCTCGGGTAGAAAAGCTTTGCCATTAGCCAGCTCGGTCTCACAACCTCTCTCCATCTTGATACTCAAGCCATCTCTCTCTCTCCCTCTCTCTCTCTCTCTCTTTCTCTCTCTCTCTCTCTCTCTCTCTCTCTCTCTCTCCCCCTCTCTCTCTCCCCCTCTCGCTCCCTTCCTCTCTCTCTCCCCCTTTTATTACTCTGATTTTTCTCAAAGATTTGATTGAATTCATTTATTTTTTCCCTCCTATACCTTTGTTGACTGCATGATTAATTTGAGTCCTCAAAGACACACAAGGAAAACTTGGGATCCCCTGAATAATATAAGAGCACCGGGCTTAATTGGAAGAAGATTTTGATTGGTTAATTAGAGCTAAGTGTCCCAATTGGAATATGTGCAATCTGCACCACATGCTTATCTAGTTATCATGTTACTAATGTATTCATGATAAATGACAACTTTAGCATAATACATTCAAATTACTATGTACATAATCATGGTTTCTGCGGCTGGCCAACTTTACCAGCAATGGTACTGCTGAGTATGTAGGGAAATTATGTATTTATTTACGACTACTGAAATGGTCTATTAATTCCTTGTTAATTGGGGTCTTTTATTGCTTCTCTTTTGTGATCAAATCCAAAAATATGATGGCATAAAATATGTTTAACGATTAAGTGATTAAGCATGCTATTGTTGAAGAATCAACATTTTAGAGCAGTTATTAAAAATCGGTAGGACACTTGCACACTTACACACACACACACACACACACACACACACACACACACACACACACACACACACTGACTAACATACACACACAAACACACATAGACTGTTGTGCACACACACACACACACACACACACACACACACACTCACACACACACCAGGCTTGCCAAAAAAGCAGATAGGAGAACTACGGGGCTCGAGGTTTAAAGGGTAAGTGTGCTTTTATAAAAAGAAGCAAAAGACAGAGAGTGTGTGTGTGTGTGTGTGTGTGTGTGTGTATGTGTGGAGGTACCTGGCCTTGTGAAAGCCTATGTGTGTATCTGTCAATGTGTGTGTGAATCTTTGTGTTTGTTTAGTATGTGAGCATGTGAGCATGTGTGTGTGTGTGTGTGTCTTTTAATGTGTGTGTGTGTATTTTTTTTAACGTTTCTCTGTGTGTGTATTTGGGTTAGAGCATGTGTGGGTGTGTGTGTGTGTGCGTGTGTGTGTGCGTGTGTGTATGTGTTTTTGAATGTATTTGAATGTGCGTGCATGTGTGCTTTTGGGAATGTGTGTAGTTTTGAGTATGTGTGTTTGTTTGTATTTGGGAATGTGTGTGGATGTGTGCGTATGTGAATGTGTGTGTGTGTGTGTGTGTGATTGTGTGTGTGTGTGTGTGTGTGTGTGTTATCATTCCTCAGCACCATGCTTCTCTTGGCAGATGGCAGCGCCAACCTCAGGGCCAGAAGGCAGGGGGTTGGAGGAGCGAGAGAGAGAGAGACAGGAGAGAGAGAGAGAGAGAGAGAGAGAGAGAGAGAGAGAGGGAGAGCGCGAGAGAGAGAGCGAGAGAGAGCGCGAGAGAGAGAGAGAGAGAGAGAGAGAGAGAGACACACACCAAGAGAGCGAGAGAGAGAGAGAGAGCGAGAGGGAGAGCGAGAGAGAGAGAGAGAGACACACCGAGAGAGCGAGAGAGAGAGAGAGCGAGAGAGAGAGCGAGAGAGAGAGTCTTGGCAGGCAACACAAGGTAGCTCCTGCCCCATTGCCCCCCCAAGATACCAACCGCAAAGTAACAGACATCTACACAAAACACCCACACCTCAGTGATACCGCACACCCAGCGCTGAACGCAGCCATTGTTTCCTTAGCATATCCATATAGCATCTTCTTAGTATACATTCACACTGTTTAATTTTTTATAATTCTAGATAAAAGACTAAATAAGACATAGAGGATTGGTTTTATAAAATAAACATATTGTGTTTTTATATAGTCATTTCCATTTTCATCCCATCTCAGCGTGCTTAAACACAAATGTTTGGCAGATGTTACAATATAAGCCCAAACATTGTTCCAACAAAGAGAACGGGACGGGAGAAGAAGAGGAGGATGATGAAGGAAAGGTGAAGAAAAGGTGAGACGAGGGGGAGGAATTTGGAGGAAATGCATGAAGATGGGTGCGGGTACCCCAAGGCGGCACAAAAGAATCACTCACACTCAAAACCAGGGATCAACGCCCTAAAACAAATAAACAAGCGAGAATCCACGACGTCTGAACGGCCCAGCTGACGAGCTGATGGGCTGATTGGCTGAGGGCCGTGTTCAGCTGTGACCCCTCCCCATGCAGACCCACACCAGCCCTCTGATACCATGTTGGCACAGCAGGGGGGGGCGAGGGGGTGGCAGGCCGAGCGTGTGCTGGGCCGTCACGCTCTCTGCACTCCCGGGCTCCGAATCAGCCTGGAGATCTGTGCCGCCCATCAGGCCCCGGTGCGCCTCTTTAAGCGCGCGTCCCCGGGACCCGGGGAGGCTAACGACGCGGACCAGGGTTTAAGGGCTGTGTATTAGCTGGATATATACCAACAACCCCCTGACTGGATACACAGTGACAGCTGCCGGATCCCCGACGGAAACCCTCCCCCCCGGCGAGGTGCGACGCAGCGCTGGGGAATACCTGACGCCTTATGGGGGCCCTGTTCCGTCTTCAGGGCCTCATTAGCAGCCCGCGTTGCCAGGGGGCCCTGACGTCGTGTGTAGCGACAGGACAACTCCCAAACAGCTTAACGCAATCATTGGGATATTATCCGACAACAGAATAATGACCTCGGATTGTTTTTAATTCCTGTCGTTTGAGTCACAGAGCGGGCCGCCGGACGGGCGGGTGTGAGGCTCTGAGTCCTCCACACCGCGCCGGGGCGAGGTGATAGACGCCACGTAAACCCCGGGGGGCTTTCTCCCCGACACAGACCACAGCCTCCCGGGCGATTTCCTCTCAAGTTATTTTTTAGGGAAAAAATAAAAGCATCATAATTGCAATAAAAGCCGATTTGTTATGCGGTTGTGTGGCAGGGGCGAATATACCCCCTAATCTTGTTTAGGCTTACATGTGTATTTATAATGGTGACACATGAATGTTGGGACGGGCCTCTTGGATGGTTCGAGGCAAAGGGTTCAGCACCAGGGAGAGAGACTACTGGCTCCATATGGATAAGCTAGTTAACACCCCCCCCCCACCCACTCTCCCACGGCCTCCCCCCGAAACCCCCTCCCCCCAAAACCCCATCCCACGAAACCTCCCATCCCCCCCGAAACCCAATCCCAAGAGACGTCCCATCCCACACAAACCCCCCCCCCCCCCCCCCAGCCCACCTCCAGTCCCACCACACCCCCAAACCTCGTCGTCACCTCCAAGCCATCACATTGATCGCTCCCCCATGAAAAGCACCAGAGTGTATTATTATTATTTCTGTGGCGGGGGGCAGGCGGGGTCCTTGAGGAGGTGCACGGTGGCTGAGAGCCTGGTGCACTGTGGGGGTGGAGCAGGAGGTTGACTGTAACACTATGTCACAGTGGAGGGTGAACCCGCCTGTATAACGCATGGAGACATCAGACCTGCTGCGGGAGGCCATTAGCTTACATCAACAATATAACAGTCCTACCAACAAGACAGGCATTAAACAACTATAAATCCACTTTATTGAGAAACGGAGGCCGGTTATATATCCTATTATATCTCTTTATAGAAATAAAGAGAATATGTCTTCATGAAATGATCATTATTAGCTGATATACAACACAGCGCTATGGGCTATAACTTGTGCCATTTCCATCTTTTAGCACAGCTGGAAGCCTGTGTCTGCGACTCTTTGGTTATTTAACTCTTTCCATGGTTCAGCCATTCAGCGTCAGTGTCAATTAGGGCAGGGGAGCGATCTCCCACGACTTCAGCTAGCCAGATTAGCCAGTTACATGATGGGCAATTACAATGAGCGCTACGCAGGAATCGATGCGGTAGCTATTACATCCGCACAAAGCCGCTCACATCTCCCTGCATGTGTTGGAACGAGGTGTGTGTGTGTGTGTGTGTGTGTGTGTGTGTGTTGGGAGGAGGGTGGGGGGAACAAAGAAGAGAGAGATGAAAGGGTGCCTCTTAGGGAAGGGGGGGGGGGGGGGTCAGGGTGGAGGAATTCAGCGCCCGATTCAATTCGAATCACCAAAAAGGTGGGAACCACTACAGTTTTCTTGGTCTAGACAAAGTGAATTTTCTCGAAGGGGAACCAATAGAAGAACCTTCTATGGCCCCCTCTCTTTATTGTTGTTGTTTCTTAATTTATCGTTGTTGTTTTTGTTTTAAAGTTCTACCATGTTTCCATCTCCTGTCGGCTGTGGTTGGCGCTCATGCTGGGAGGCGGCTCCAGAATTCCTAGTGTCCAAGTTTGCTGAGAGATTAGGGTTCAGAGACACTGTGGTGTCTGAGCTGCACGCCCTGGAGCGGGACCGCACGGCCCTGCATGCAGTCAAGCCTTCTACTTCATACCAGGGATCGGGCAGGTTTAGTTCTAGGTCTTTTGTACAGAAAAAAAATATCAACATTCAAAGATTGGAGTGGACAACTGTACTAAAGCAGGAAACACCAGGCCCGTCTCAGAAGGACAGACAGCAGTAACCTGGTGGCTCAGTGAAACACTGTCTGAATCCCTGCTATAACATCCACCCCAGACAACTTCTGTACCGCGGGGAGGTGGTTGATCTGACATGAGGAGCAGTCCATTTTTAATACACAACACAACCTCCATTTCAATCCTTTTTTAAACTCTCCTTAGCTTTCCTTCCATTTTTACCATAGAGCAAAATCGAGCGTTCAGCATTGATGCCTTTTGTACAAGCACTCTGTATGTCTCTATCTGTTCCTCTATGGCCTATAATAATAATGGCTGTTCTATACTTCGCAGCACGCCACATTTCCCTCCCCCCCCCCCCCCCCCCCCCCCCGCATATGGGGGCCATTTACAGCGCTGGCGAGCTGGAGAATCTGGCGGGCGGAGAGACAGGGTCACACACAGCGAGACGGCCCCATCCAGAGACCCCGGCCCCCCCCCCCAAGCCTCTCCTCCGGAGCGGTGGGGGGTTAAGCACTTTTGCTCGAGGGGCCCCTTGACAGTAGCAGTTAGAGGAGAAGTGTGTGAGGCTGGTCCACAGTGCGTGCGTTTGCGTGCATTTACGCGTGCGCGTGTGTGATAATAGCAAACGGATAAATCATAACAAAAGAAAGCAAAACTCTACAATAATTAATCTGGTGGCATATTCCTTCATCTGCGCTGGGATGGCTTCACAATTGCATAATTATATGTCACAGAAAACGGTTAATAGAGAGTACTTGCTGTTTCCTTTCTGTTTCCGGTTGAGCTAACCTATTTGATGTGAATATGAATGTGTTTGCGGGCCCTTCAGATGCATCACCTCGGCTCATACATTAGCAATGGAACGCTTTACTGTCGCGCATGGTATGTATGGTAACACATCTTCTGCACCCATACATGCACAACATGTGCGCACACACACACATACAAATGTGTATGTGCCTGAGTTTGATCACAGACACACACACCCAAAAACACACACGTGCATGTGTCTGAGGGCACTCATACAAACATACACACACACACACACACACACACACACAAACGTGCATGTGTCTGAGCGCTCATACACACACACACACACACACACACACACACACACACACACACAAACTTGCATGTGTCTGAGCAAGCTCACACACAAACACACACACACGATAGATAGATAGATAGATAGATAGATAGATAGATAGATAGATAGATAGATAGATAGATAGATAGATAGATAGATAGATAGATAGATAGATAGATAGAGATGGAGAGTAGGAATAGCATAATAAACAGGCTTAACACATCTTGCTGAATCAAGTCACACTAACCTAAACATAAGATAAATGTAAAAACGCAATGATGTGCAAAAAACAGAATAATGCATTTGTTTAGCATGTTCGGAATGAGGCCAAATAAAGTCCGAGTGAGTCCACCAGCGACCACTTTCTTGGACCTCTTGGAAGTGCAGCCAGGTGACACATGCTTGACAAAGGGCGACAGCAGCACAGCAGCGGGCTCAGCGCTGACCACGACATGCCAGTGTCTGATCGTGTTCTGACACAAGGACACACACTCAAATAACGAGGATAGCGGCGTGGAAACACGCCGGTGTGTAGCGTTTGCGTGCATCGCGATGTGCGGCTGAACCGAGCCGAGCCGAGCCGAGTTGGCTCCCGGCTCCTCGCGTTCTCCAGAGCAACAGCGGCAGCGGCTTGTGACAAAGAAAGACGCTGCGTAGATGATGTACGGTTTGTCCACATCCAACAAAGGACACAGTTTGGTACTCTATCAGCCCGGGACAGCGCCTTATTGTAGGGAAGGCTTTAGGTTTTGTTTTAAGGGGGTGGGTAGGGGGGAGAAGCTGTCATCCTTATTCCCCCAAAACGTAACAGAGGTTTGAAATCTCAAAAATAAACCCATATAAATCCGAGCACTTACCATGGTTGCTCCAGCTCCCAATCTCTGAAAAAGTCGAATTCGAAAAGGTCCATGGTGGGTCCGGTTCGGGGTTACAGTCCCAGCTGGTGCTCCGTGGTCCTACATGCGCCGCTGACACCGAGCACAGAGCGTCTGTATGTCTAAAGTGTGTGTGAGCCCTAGAGCGTGTGAGCGCGTGTGAGCGCGCGCGCGAGAGTGTGTGCGTGTGTGTGCGTGTGTGTGTGTGTGTGCGTGTGTGTGTGTGTCTGTGTGTGTGTGTGTGTGTATGAGAGAGAGAAAGAGTAGACACTAGCGAATGCCGCTGCCAGGAAACTGCTACGTGGTCAGGGTAGGCTGACAGGCAGAGCTGAGGTAGAGGGAGAGGAAGGGAGAGCGTGAGGAGACCGAGGGAGGGAGGGAGGAGAGGGGGGAAGCAGAATACACAGACGTCGTACACTACCACTAGGCTACACTACACACACAGACACACACATGCACGCACACACACATACACACACACAAACACACGCACAAACACATATACACACGCACGCACACACACCAGCGCACACGATGCAAGTATGTATAATGTAGTATATTAATTTATATTGTGTGTTCTTTCTGTGTTTCAAAAAAAAAAAGAAACAGTGATATCACTTCAAACAACCAACCTCAATGGACCCCAGGGCTGAGATCTGGTGATGAAAAGAGGCAGGGAGCCAAATAAACAGACAAGTGGATGAACGGTTGTTAATTAAGAAATAAGAGTAAAATAGATTAAACAAACTGTAACAATAAAACATTTAAAGGTTTAAAGATGACGCATGACATTCCTTGCAGCTGGCCCTATCTTAACTGACGAACATCTTTAGGAGGCACACTGGGGTCGTGGAACATGTTTGACCTTTGGGAAGATCAGCGTCAGGAACAGGGGTCAGAGGTCAGCTGCTCTGGGCTCGGTCCACGGTGAGAAGACCCCCTTGTTACCTCAAACCAGGCTCTGAAGAAGAAGAAATCCGTCATTATATGCAACAGCCAAACAGGAGAAACCTTTGTTAAAGGTACCGATCTTTTAAAGGTCAGATTGTAATCAATATTTTGAAAATCAATTGACAAACATATGGGAAATACAAAGGTTTGAAGTAATCCACCACGGTGATGCTGGCTCTCTCATCTCATTCACTCATTCACTGTTAAGCACTAGTTTCACTCAAATTAAAACAAATACAATATTATAGCCTTTTGTTAAGACCTACTAACCAGTAGAGAATAGAATAGAAGTATAGTGTAGTGTATTGTGGTATAAGATAATATAGTATAATATAGTATAGTATAGCATAGTCTAATGTAGTGTAGTATAGTGTGGTATAGTATATTATAGTGTGATATATTATGGTGTAGTATAGTATTGTGAAGTGAAGTATAGTATAGTATTGTACAGTATAGTGTGGTATAGTATTGTGCAGTATAGCATATTGTAGTATGGTGTGGTATAGTATAGTATTGTACAGTGTAGTAAAGTATAGTGTAGTATACTATAGTATGGTATAGTTAAGTACAGTATAGTATAGTATGGTGTAGTTTAGTGTATATAGTATTGTACAGTATAGTATGGTGGAGATCAGTGTCGAGTGGGCAGTAATCTTAAGTATAACTTAACTATATGTTCAGAACTTTGCCACGAGGGCGTACAGGAAGTTAGTGCAGGCAGGAGGCTAAGGGTTAAGGGTAGAGTGGAGAAGTGTTCCCACTGACCAGAGGGTAAACATCGAGGCACCGGGCCTGAGAAACAGCCCAGTGACGTGGCAGGGCTTTCCTATGATGTCAGCGTCCCCATAACCTTCTCCCTCGCCAGACCCCAGGCTCGCTTGTTCTTTTTTTGGGGGATTGGTCACAGTTCACAGAGCACAAGGAGTTCACACATAGGGCTGGAGAGAACACACCTCTCCTCAGAGTGTGCACGTGTGGTCATACGTGTGCACATGAGTATACATACTTCCCCTGCATGTGGGCGCCTTTTGTTGTGGGAGCTGTGTGAACACCCCCTCGAAATGTGTGTTTGTGTGTGTGTGTGTGTGTGTGTGTGTAAGACAAAAGGAAGAGTGTGTATCTACTCTGTATTGACTCTGTTTGTTGGGTATGTGTGTATTTGTATGTGTGTGTGTGTGTTACTGTGTGTGTGTCTGTGTGTGTGTGAGCATGCGTGTGTGTGTGTGTGAGCATGCGTTTGAGTGCGTGGGTGTGTGTGCGTGTGTGTGTGTGTGTGTGTGTGTGTGTATTTTGGCCGGTGCTGGGACAACATGCCACTCTCGCTCTTCATCATACTGGAGCAGTACAGACTATACAACGCCTCTGACAGACAGGAAGGAGAGAGAGAGAGAGAGAGAGAGAGAGAGAGAGAGAGAGAGAGAGAGAGAGAGAGAGATACTGAGAGAGAGAGAGAGAGAGAGAGAGAGAGAGAGAGCCAGGAGGTAATGTAGAGGCGACACAGGGACACAGTAAAGGGCAGGGAAAGGAGGTAAGGGAGTTCAAACAAAAGATAGCAGGTAAAGACTCCTTCTAGTGGCTGATTCAAACGTCGGTTTTTAGATTGTACCGATGAGATCAGCAGCCTCGTTTGTTTACTCGTTGTGTGCTGATGTGAATCACAACTGCATGATGGACCAATAGAGACACAACTGGTCATACTTGGAATATTTTGTCTTAATTTGTTGCATATGTGGTCTCTAGTGTGCTTGTGTGTGTGTGTGTGCGCGCGTCTGTGTTTGTGTGTGTGTGTGTGTGTGTATGTGTGTGTGTGTTTGTGTATGCGTCTCTGTGTTTGTGTGTGAGTGAGTGAGTGAGTGAGTGAGTGAGTGAGTGAGTGAGTGAGTGAGTGAGTGTGTGTGTGTGTGTGTGTGTGTGTGTGTGTGTGTGTGTGTGTGTGTGTGTGTGGGGAGGTTATGTAATAATACAGAAAAGTTCCAGACATCTCTAAAACACCAGAACATGAATCCCAAAATGTGTGTGTGTGTGTGTGTGTATGTGTGTGTGCGTGTGGGTGTGTGTGTGTGTGTGTGGAAAAGGATGTCCAAAACTAGGTCAGAGTCTGAGAGACAGAAAATGACTAGAGAGGGGGAAGGGGGGGGGGGGGGGGGGGAGAGAGCAGAGACAGAGTACATAAAAAATGAGATTTGAGGGAGGCAGCAGCGAGGGAGGGGGGTGGGGGGAGAGAGAGAGTGAGAGAGAGAGAGAGAGAGAGAGAGAGAGAGATGCAGGGTGGAATAATGACAAATGAGAATTCATGGGAGACAGATGGGAGCGAGACACATAGATTGAAAGAGGAACGGACAAAGAGAGTGAGATAGAGAAGGAAAAATATTGGTGTAAAAGTGTGCAATACAAAACACAAAAAATAAATGAAACCAGTGGACGGAAAGATAGAATATGTTAACCGATATACGGTAGCCAATCACGATCAAATATGTGAAAGAGACAGATACACAAATTAAACTGAATTACATATTTTCCAAATTTATGTTTTATGCAATAAGTGATATGTCACATCCTGATCCAATTTACAAAGTTGATATTGTGTCCATTCACAGAGGCGCTCTAAATTGACACATTAATAGACAGACCACATAGTCTGAAAGGGCAGCGGTCTGGTTTGAACCCAATATAATTGGTGCTTACTTACAGCTTAGGTCTGTCACAGGATTTTAATGGCCAAGGAAGACATTTCTTGGCTCCTCTGGCTCCCACGGAGAACCCGCCGTACCTATTAGTCCCACACTTCCCCCAGGTGGTGAATGGAAGGCATTACACTAAAACGTATGTGGCTCAGGAGAGGCAGTGAAGTGAACCAGTTGAGGTTGAATAAAAGGCCACTTTACCGCTCGTAATGTCGTTTCTCTTCCATGCTGGAGGAAAGTCTCATCTCTGTCTCAACAGCATGGTTTGGACAATCCTCTAGAAGTATTTAAGTCCCAAAATAAAATTGTATTCTTCATGCAAAAAAGCAATTGATATGGGTTAGGCAGGTCTACTTTTTTGTAAATGATCATCTATTTGCTACCTCTGAGCTATATTAGGGTTGTGAGTATTTAATCACATCAACAGTGACTGAAGTGAACTGAAGCACATGCTTCATTCACGGCGGTGGAACCACATGCCACTGATGTATGCCACCACTGTGTCATTGACAGCACTAATAACACTCGGGTCTAAATTGGCCTGCTCTCCTTCAGAAGGCTCCTCAGACAGAACCACTCCTTGACCTTTTCCATGATGAATGCAACCTTTTCATGGCAGATGGAGCTATTTCGTTGAACTTTATCATTCATCAGGCTTTATAGAGGGGAGAAATTCGTCTTAAGGAATTTTTTAAAGAGCCCGGGGATTAGAGCTTCTTTGGTGAACTGTGGTCCCATTGGTCAAATCTCCGCAGTTTAGTAGCAGATTCAGTAGCGGATTGAGATCAATTCGTCTTGGGGGCCCAGGGCCGGGGTAGATGATGTCACTGTATTCAAGGGACCATAAAACCAGTTTGAGAACCGTTCAACGCCAGTGCTCTTTTTAGAACTAGGGACATCTTTGTAGTGGGCAACGAGGTATATGGCTTCATATCCTTTTACATGTGAGAATAGAGAAGAACTTGCCACATCAGGAGAAGGGTACTCCCTTAAGCAAAGAGCATTGCAATGAACTAAAAATGAACTAAACATGTCTCTCAGGACTCTCGCATATATTTCATGAAAACAAATGTAATGCCATATTGATTATTATAATTAAATAAGGTTAGATATTTCTTCCTTGCAAAACCATTGATGTGGCATTATACATCAGCATTTGCGAAGTAATCTTAAGCAATCTTTATTTTGAACTCAACATTTATTGGGGGAAGCGCCCCCCTGAGTTCAGCCAATGGGATGCAGCCATTACCCAGTTCAGCCAATGAGCTGTGTCTGCCACCCAGGTCAGCCAATGAGCTGCATCTGCCACCAAAGTCAGCCAATGAGCTGTATCAAGTCACCTACAGTTTATCCAATGAGCTGAACACATCACCTCTATTAGCCAATGAGCTGCATCCAGGACTTACATCTCAGCCAATGGGCAGCTCACATCAGACAGCACAGACAAGACATTTTTCACAGGGTAAGATTTACATTTTATTTATTGAAACTGCTTGCATACAAAATATATTGCACTATAACCAGACATGTCGACTCAGTACAACCCCACACTATTTTTTCCCATCACTATTAGTTATGTACAAATCAACACTTTAAAAGAGGTTTTCTAAAGTGCAGTGGAATCCTCCAGACAAGGTTTTGAGATTCATTTAGACTACCCTGGTTTCAGTATGTACAGCATCTCTACTTGTCTTCAGTCTACAGTGAAGCATCAGCTTTGAAAACGTTGGTGTCATCATGTACACTTCACAAGTTTAAAAGGACACACCTTTTGCATTCAGGAAAATAATGTCCAAATGCATTCTGGTAGTTCAACATTTCTTACATTGAAGATCTGAACTCTCAGGGGGCAGCAGGCTGTTCCATCAACCATGATGACCTTAATGTCACACAAAGGAGCTGTTGTGTTCTTCAATTGGATGGGGTCAAGTAGGACTATTGTGGCTTTCGAGACTCATGCATCCCCACTAGGAAGATCTACTTCTCACTGTGGCCGGCAAGTATCCCAAATGAGTTAAATATTTTTTAGTTGTGTCTTGTACATTGTTATTTAAGATTTTTTTTTTTTTTTTTACAAATGTAGCACAAAGCATGCAATGTTTGAATCATTTAATATGTAAGCCCTGTTTGCGGTCCCAGACTATAGCATGGGAATAAATATGAGGCACATTTTTTTTGGAGCGTGGGGGGGGCGGTGTGGGACGGTAGCATAATATGCACGGCTGGCAGTGCTGTCTTATCCTCTTCAAGTCCTTGACGTTAACTAGAGTCGTGCGTTTCTAAAAGTGTCCCACAACACTGTCTTCAATGTCCTACAGCCTTTGTCATAAGACTATTTCCCTCCCCCCCATAGGTGGTAATTTCTCGCTTTTATTTTACAAATAACAGTCCATGCATTCCCCTTACGCTGTTTAAAGAAATCCCATATAATAAAGACTAATTCCCATGTTGCAGCTGGTTTTGGGTAATAAACATCTCCCTCCTCTACTGACTCCATCACTTTGACTGGACTCTGAGGTTTCTTGGAAGCAGAACAGAATACACCCCAATAGTTAAACCCTAGAGCTATACTGAGTGGTGCTGATGTTGAATTAAAGATGCAGCATCCAATACGTCACATGGTCCATCTGGCCCTGTGCAATGCCCGGCTTCCTGTTAGGGTACCAGCACACATTGTGTCGAGGGGTAAAACATCCAGTTGTCCCAGTCCTGTGACTGCAATGGGCATCGACATTGCTTTTGGGAGGCCAAGTCAACTCTTTGATGCAGATACTAAATACTTAAAATTAGTAAATGAAAGAGCACACCACAATATAGATATTGATACATTTTAAGAAAGCACACGCTTCAGCCCCAAATGACATTTCCCCACTGATTTCAAGTTAATTTGAAGGATACTTTCCAGCCAAAGTCTGGTTTGTCTCATAAGCTTAGAAATGTACAGCATGGAGTTGAAACCGTCAGGTTCGATTAAAGAGAATAGAACATAAAACCTCTCATTCTCACCTCCCCTCACAGTGCGTTTGAGAAAAACAAACGTATCCTACACTCCGAAACCAAGAGCCAGAAGAAGCATTGAGCTGCAATTCAATGTTTCTGGTGCCGAATGCGCTCTTAGATTACAGTTTGGGAATTATTTAATAGTAGTAATGGCATTTTTGGTTTTAATAGGCTTACACACACAACCCCAGAGCTGAGGTTAATCCCCAGTGTCGTTTGCTAAAACTGAAAACGAAGAAGCCAATTAGCGGCCTTTTAATGCAGTGACCCCTTTGTTTGTCAAATGTTTTGTGAAAAATAAAATAAAACATGTGACTATTTGTTCCATATAATATATAGAGCAGGCAGCTCTCAATTTGGAGCTATTGTTCGCTAGATCTAGCAGATTGGCCAAAGAAAGTTCTAGTCATGTCTCTTCCTGACATGGAGTGGACTACAATTCACACATTTATTATCAAGAGCTCTAGTATTAAACACACAGATCAGGGATAATAAGTGCACGTTTGAAAGAATAGTACAAATATTTTTTTCTCTCATTAGACAATTCAAGACATCATTATATACAGTATGCAAGTAAACTGGATCCCTTCACCCCCTTTTAATCTTTTACAATCCATGGATAACCCTACATCCAGTATGAACTCAATGGCCAACTACTGTTGGCCATTATTCCAGTTGCTTTCAGATTTGGACCCGAATGCATAGCAGAAAAATAAGGAAGGATGCTTAATGCTTGCAGAAGGAGGTACGGTCACATTAATTAGAAATAAACATAAAAATGGGAAAACCACTTTATGACAGGGGTTTTGATTGTGGTTCTAAATGCTTTTCCAACATGATTTTGATATTCCTACATTCTGTCCAGAAAGCACCCATGATGCGTTGCAGGCGGGCCGACCTTGTGTTTCCGATTGCAAGTTTAATTCAACTGCTCTCCACTCGGATGCGGTTTCTGTATAAATATAAAAGGGATTTTTTTTTCAATGCTATCTCGTGGGTCCTGAACAGTTTAAGTAGCTGCATGCACTGCAGGGCAATAATCATTCAATATTATCAGAGATACCGTTTCCCCCTCCACCCAGGCCATGTGTCCTACCAGGTAAAAGCCAAACCAACAAGAGCTAGAATCTACAGGCTGAGAGGGAAATACATCTTTTAACTTCTTTTGTGCTAAAATTAGGGGTCATTTTTAGCATTTGTCCGGAGAGATCATGGGAGAGCAAGAGAACGAAAAAGTCCAAAGCGCAATGGGTAAAAATGTTAAGAAAGGTCCCCAATTCATACCAAGTGGATCAGTAATGGGCCTTTTGTATACTAGCAGAACCAGTTATAGTCCTTATGTATACTAGCAGAACCAGTGATAGGCCTTATGTATACTAGCAGAACCAGTTATAGGCCTTATGTATACTAGCAGAACCAGTGATAGGCCTTACGTATACTAGCAGGACAGACAGAGCTTTGGTGGCTGTCGATACATCAGCTGCATAAAGATGGCAGTAAACCAAACCCCCCCCCCCCCCCCCGTCAAACTATCCTCCATGTTTAAAAAATGCACTAGGCTGGCTCACAGGGCTGTACAGTGCGTCCATGGATGCGATGTTAACCATCTTTTATATACCTGCACCAAAAGTGTCCTCCCTGATTTAGACGTCTACGGTATACTAGCCACGAACTCCAAGGCACAGGGCACACAAACTATGGCTGGGTTTCCCCAAGTGTTCGTAGCCTACTAACCAATCACGTGTTTGGATTTGCAGGGCGTAGTGCCGCCCGGTTATCAATCAAAAATAGATTTGACCTTTTTTTTTTCCTTTTCAGTAATGGGACAGAAAACACACAAATACATGAAATAATAATATAAAAGTGCAAACTAGCGCCACATTTTTACAAGCAAAATGCAGTTAACTGATGCTATGTGCAACGTCGAATCTATTGCAGTGCAAAGAAAATAACCAAGAAAAACTCCATTAATACCCAATAAAGGCTACGAACAGTCTGAGAAGCCCTTACACGGTCGATATTACACGTTTACACACCGACGACACTACTTAAGTCCCTTAGGGTTTAGTCGTTAGGAAATCCTCTAAAGTCTCCATGTCCACTGGAACACACTTAATTGCAATTCTACACAAATCCATTCAAACCACAGCAATCACTTCTAAGTCATAAGACAAGTGTACAAGGTGCGGCGGTCAGGAATGGCTTCCATCAGTGGGCCAGCTCGTAGTCGGGTCAGCTGCTGCCGTGGATACAGTTCTAGGTGTTTCCATGGAGAACACTCCAGAACCATTCATTGAGTTGAAGGTCCACTATGGATCGTTGGTTTAAAAAAGTTGTTGTTTTTGCCATTATTTTAAAAAGGTCTGAGATATATTTCACCATGAGAAACAAACAATTCTGTGCTGGTCTAATGAAGGATCTTGCTGTCAGGTTCTTATTTGGACGCCTCTTTGAGCAGGAAGAGTGGAACAGGAATGGAGAATGTCACCAAGAGGATTGCGGGCCAGAAGTCAGCTTATTTGTCTCAGTATAGACAATTTGTATAAAAGTTTAAGAGGAACAGCATATGCAACACCTAGTTAGAATATACGGTCGGATGGGTTTCAAACCCACAAAATTTGGTCAAAAAAACCTGGTCAAAAATACTAAATTAAAAAAGGGGGTTCCAGTGGTGACTATTTAAATGGATTCCTCATAAGGAAGCGACAAGGGGAGGTCGTAACGCCGGACTTCATGTACAATTAAAAAGGACTTTCTCGTCAGCATGATGACACACGGTGAAAGTCAAGCGCTTGAAACTAACTGATATTGGGGTACACCTTTCACCTAGCCCCTGCAACATAATCAAAACGGCCCATGAATGAATTGTAATGAAAACATTTTCCTGGCCCTTAAACAACAAACCCTCGACAAACGGCCAGCACTTCTTCAGCTGGCCCCTCAGAGACACTGTGGTCCCGTTTTGAATTCATCTCACGGATCAGATCCACCGCGGCGGCGGACTCTAGCTGGGAAAGGTCGAGCAAGGTCAGGGACACCTGTGGCGCTTACAATTACATGCAGCCGAAAGTTCACCCCTGCTGCTGGCCTCGTGAACCAATTATTCACTCGATAGTCCCGTTGGTCAGCATGGGAAGGGGAGGGACGGGGGGGGGGGGGGGAAGCGAGGAGGAATGTAAAAACTGTGACTGCGATGGGTAGTGGAGCGAATCATGTTCTATTCTACCTTCCAGTCGGTACGAATGAGTCACTTTTCTTCAGCATTTCCTCCAGAGCGGCGAATCCCAGGAACCCCAGGTGCAGATCACGACAGAGCGCGCTAGATAGCAAAAACCGAACGTAGATACGACCGAAAAACTAAAACCCATTGAAGTAAAGAATCTCCAGATTCAAAGGAGTGCGTGTTCGCACGTGTAGGATCGACGGAGCGGCGCCGACAATTAACTCAAAAGAGGGACAGAGAGACCGAGCCGGGCCCTAACACAGAGGCCCCCTGTATTCTACTGAGTGTGTGTTTTCTGAACGTATGGAGATGACGACCGTCCACCACGCCCTCGGCTGGTCACGCTAAGATCCGCCCCCCCCCCCCCCCCCCGACTCCTCCTCCCCTCGTTCGGCGCCGCCCTACGACACGCCGTTCAGCAGCGGCGGGGGCGTGTCCTGTTTGTCCTTCTTCGCCACCCGCTCCCGGACGGGCCGCGGTGGGTGTCGCGAGGGCCCCTCGGCGCCGGCACCTGGGGCCCCCTGGGAGGAGGAGGAGGGGGCGCCACCCGCTACGCCGCCGCCGCCTCCTGCAACTCCTCCTCTCCCGGCCGGGGCGTGCTGCACGCTACGCTCATTGTTGCTGTCCACGCGGATCTAGAGAGGTGAGGAGAGAGAGGTGAGAGAGGAGAGAGAGGAGAGAGGAGAGTGACGGGAGGAGAGACAGCGAGGAGAGACAGAGAGGAGAGACAGGAAGAGAGACAGAGGAGAGAGGAGAGAGAGGAGAGAGGAGAGTGACGGGAGGAGAGACAGCGAGGAGAGACAGGAAGAGAGACAGAGAGGAGAGACGGGAGGGAGAGACAGAGAGGAGAGACAGGAAGAGACAGGAAGAGAGACAGGGAAAAGAGACAGAGAGGAGAGACAGAGAGGAGAGACAGGAAGAGAGACAGAGAGGAGAGACGGGAAGAGAGACAGAGAGGAGAGACGGGAGGGAGAGACAGAGAGGAGAGACAGGAAGAGACGGGAAGAGCGACAGAGAGGAGAGACGGGAAGAGAGACAGAGAGGAGAGACGGGAGGGAGAGACAGAGAGGAGAGACGGGAGGGAGAGACAGAGAGGAGAGACAGGAAGAGACGGGAAGAGCGACAGAGAGGAGAGACGGGAAGAGAGACAGAGAGGAGAGACAGAGAGGAGAGACGGGAAGAGAGACAGAGAGGAGAGACAGAGAGGAGAGACGGAGAGAGAGACAGAGAGGAGAGACGGGAGGGAGAGACAGAGAGGAGAGACAGGAAGAGACGGGAAGAGCGACAGAGAGGAGAGACGGGAAGAGAGACAGAGAGGAGAGACGGGAGGGAGAGACAGAGAGGAGAGACGGGAGGGAGAGACAGAGAGGAGAGACAGGAAGAGACGGGAAGAGCGACAGAGAGGAGAGACGGGAAGAGAGACAGAGAGGAGAGACAGAGAGGAGAGACGGGAAGAGAGACAGAGAGGAGAGACAGAGAGGAGAGACGGGAAGAGAGACAGAGAGGAGAGACGGGAGGGAGAGACAGAGAGGAGAGACAGGAAGAGACGGGAAGAGCGACAGAGAGGAGAGACGGGAAGAGAGACAGAGAGGAGAGACAGAGAGGAGAGACAGAGAGGAGAGACAGAGGAGAGAGGAGAGAGAGGAGAGAGGAGAGTGACGGGAGGAGAGACAGCGAGGAGAGACAGGAAGAGAGACAGAGAGGAGAGACGGGAGGGAGAGACAGAGAGGAGAGACAGGAAGAGACGGGAAGAGCGACAGAGAGGAGAGACGGGAAGAGAGACAGAGAGGAGAGACAGAGAGGAGAGACGGGAAGAGAGACAGAGAGGAGAGACAGAGAGGAGAGACGGGAAGAGAGACAGAGAGGAGAGACGGGAAGAGACAGGGAGAAGAGAGGTCATCAGAGCTGACTTGTTATTCGTCTTCATACCCGTGCTAGCAGGCTTGTTTTAGATAATTTCAATATTCACATTTTATTCATTGATTTTATTAAAGGGGTGATATTATGCCGCCAGGTGTGAGTATGATTAGTCATTACAGGCCGTTTGAAAACCTGCCCTTCTCTCTGCCTTCAAACGGCATGCAATGGCTAATCACACTCTCAGCTGGTGGTATAACATCACCCCTTTGAAACTATTCAAGGATATTGTTCTCCTTCATGGTGTTGTGATGGGAGTCCACTGCACTAGTGCAGAGCCCAGTTTAGTTTTGATGATTATAGTTATTGGTGAACTGCAGGTTGAGGGTTTGTTTACATTTAGCTTGAATATTCCAGTGACATCCCCGGGACGAAATACTAGACATATGGAAGGCCAAAGGTTCCAATGAGGTAACGGTAACCATCCTCAAAACGCCTGGCCGAACCTGGGATGACCATGTCCTGTTAGTTTAGTATTCTCATTTGAGTACATTAGTCAATACTCGGCAGCACTTTCACACCTGCCGTCCAAGACCGAGAGACATACTTTACAATAACTGGTGGTAATAATAATTATATGTGTACATTAATTCAGATGATTTGGTTTGCATCCATATAAGATGCAACAGGGACAGGGTGGGATGCTCTGCCTCTTCGGGGGAATAGCGGTAATCCTGCTCTGCAGTTTGATCAAAACTTTGCACAAAAGTTTGCTGTGGGATAATTGGAACTGGCTTAGTCCACGCAGCAATCCAACGCGATATTATGGTTTTGCTTTTTGCATTATTTAAATAACCCTGCAGCAATTAAAAAGAAAAAACGATCCAAACACGATTCTGCAGGGTAGGCACTATGGATCGACTTGTTTTTCCTTAGCGAATATTAAACTATTTTTCTAATATTATTCCAAGGAAAAATTGTGTCTTGGGCCAGCCCTCACTGCACTATGCTGCATTTGGCTAAACAAACATCTAATGTAACAGCTACTGTATATCGACATGAGCAAATACTGCCCTCTAAAGCGCTGCCACGCTGGATGAGGGCATGTTGGAGGTGGATGAGCGGGGTTACCTGCAGGGATTCCTCGGGCCCTCTGGCCTTGTTGTCTCTGACGTAGCGAGGTCGCGGCTCTCCCCAGGGAAGGTCGTCGCCTGGAGGAAGAGCAGCCATGACTCATCAAGACACAAGCATATAAAAACAAGGAGCACGTCCAACAACTAACACACACACACACACACACACACACGGAACACACACACACACACACACACCTTTATAGCCTCCACGTCCTCCGCCCCTTCCCCCTCGGCCCCGGGGCCCTCCAGACGCCCCCCCCCTCTTCCTCGTGTCGGCGCGTCGAGGCAGGGTACCGCCCCCTGTCATCAGCTCGTCGGTGGGCGCCAGTGACCAATCGCTGAGCTCGTCCCGGTGGTCCGATTCCGTCTCGGAGGCGTTGGAGGCCTCTGAGTTGGTGCCTGGGGGGGTGGAGGGGTCATGTGACACTGCAGCCATGTTATAGAGGGCAGGTGAGGAGAGGCCGGCCGTGGATCTTCACGCAAAATCAAATAATAATAACTATAGTTGCAAGCAACCATGACGGGGTCCTCCTGTATGACGAGTATGGTGGCTTAATGAATATATGATAGTAAACATTTGTTGATATTTTGACAAGTCTCACAGAATGGTTTGAGAGTTGTTTGAGGTTGGACTTGAACCAACAACCCGATGGTCATGAGGCAGACGCAGTTTCTTGCATAATCGCACTTTCCTAGTGAAAATGGCCGCCAGTTGAGTATGTGAAGGCTTGTTAAAGCGCCACCTATTGTTAATTCAGGCCCATCCTTTGACTCCCTTCCCCATTTTAATAAGTGACTTTTAGAACTTTTGAGCTTGTCGTTTTTGAGATATGGCCGAATTTGTCAGGATTTCTTTTTAATAATAATACGAACGAATTCAGTGGGGTTCCTACGCTTTTCGGAGGACCCTAATAATACATATGGACACTAATACACGTCACCTAGTGCAGCAACGGTATTTAAAAAACAAAGCAGCCTCTCAGTGACGGAGCGTACCTGATGCGAAGGCAGCACTTCCACCTCGCCTCCCCCGGCCTCCTCTTGCTCCCCCGGCCGCGTAGCCCTTCCCCCCGGGCCCGCCCCCCCCTCTGCCCATGCCGTTGTCGAAGACGTAGGCCTTGTCCTTGAGGTTGCGGGGGCCCCCGCCTCCCCCCCCGATCTGCCGGAGCTGCTCGTCGATCTGAAGACGCTCCAGACGGAGCAGGTCCACCTCCTGCGGAGAGAGGAGAGGGGGGTTCAACAGGGCCCAGACCGGCTCCCAGATCAATGGAAACACGTCAACGCGTGCATCACGCTTCCCTGTCGGCGGCCAGAACTGTGTCTGTTGCAGTGTAGTCTAATAAACGGGACTAAAGTAGACTTGCTAGTTTAGAAACACAACTTATTTAAATCACGATCTGAAAGCTTGGGACTACGTTTCCTCTGTGGACTAACTCCCCCCTGAAACAGGAGTCATAACTCTGGTGATCTTGGTTCCCGGGCCCAGGCTCTTTGCCTGGGCCGGGACGGGCTGGGCTGTCTGCTATGTTGCAGTACGACTGCAGACCCCGGGTTAAAGCAGAACACTACTGGCATGGAGACGCTCACCTTGAGGTAGTTGAGGTGGTAGTCCAGCAGCACTTTGGCGTTGGAGATGCTTTCCTTGGTCCCCACAAACACAAAAGGCACCAACCCCTGGTGTGGAGAAAGAGGGCGACAGGGAGGGGTTCAGAGAGTACAGTCGGCACCATGTGACCCACATGAGCAGCTGGGTTCGTTTGGGTCCCGGGAGTATGGGCCCCGCGCACCTCATCGGACGGCGGGCTGGGCTTCTTGTCGTTCTCGGGCTCGATGCGGACCCGCACCACGCCAGACTTATCCACCACCTCCTGGATCAGCTTGCCATTCTTGCCAATCACCTTCCCTGCGAGCAGGAGGGAGAGGCAATCACATGCAAAGATCACCATCAAATACTAAAAAAAGGGGTTTTCTGCTTCATAACTGTGCAAATGCACAGCAAGATAGTGCTTCACGATTAATCGAATCGCAATATCAGCCTTTGCGATTGTATAACCGCAAAAGGCTGCGATTTAATAAAAAAATGTTTTTTTTTTAATGTGTTATTATTTATTATATTTATTTTATTTAGTTGTATTATTGAGAAAACCTAACAAGTTTGCACAGCAGAAATGCCTTTATTTTGAAAAAGATATTTTTTTATTATTGATTTAATTCTGTAAAATATTGTTATTTTGAAAACAGTACTGTACACTTTTTTAGTTTTTTATATATTTTTTAGTATTTTTTATGCTAGTTTAAGTTTCTATGTTTGAGTTGAGAAAGAAACATTTATATATTATCAGCAATCTGTGTGCATTTTCCTTGATAACCAAGCAAGTAGACTCATGACACCAAATCGCGATAATGTCCACAATAATCGCAATATGACTTTTTCACCAAATCGTGCACCACTACAGCAAAAGTGATATTTTTTTCAGGAAATTTGACCTGCACAAACTATGCAATATATGAAACCTTGGCCTCAACTGATTCATACAGTCCAATCTGTATCAGTCTATGAATGAAACTAGCTAATAACAAAAAATAACAAACTTCTCCTTTTTTTTTACAACCAAAAAAGGTTGTTTTTGTCCTCAAAGTTGAGTTTGATTGCATATAACCACAATAAACAGATACTCAAGCGTCTGTGCCCAATTTTGCCACTAAACATTGTATTAACAATCAATGAAGGTTTCTGAGGAAATATGTACCCCATTTCGGGGGATGATAAAATAACGGGCTGTGACGTGATACAATGTGAGGATCTGATGAAAAGCTGAGTTGAAATCATATTTAAATGTCTCTATAGACGTTATAGATCAACCCTGTTGTCGTGGGTCCGTTCCGTTCCACAGCAACAAGGGTCTTACTTACCGACTAAAAGCCTGGGAACTTTGATGACGTCTTCGGAGAACTCTAGGAAACTCCTGGCTTTACGCACGGCCTCCTGGTCCTGAAAGCACATGGTCTGAGATGAAGCCACTGTTCCAGCTTGTTCCAGGGAACATGTATTGCTAGGACAGCTGACAGCCAATACAGGTGGCACCATGACACAACAGGTGACAAACCGCCCGCTGGCTGCGACACTCTCCAATGACGAGTCAAACGTTTAAAGGGGACATATTATACCACCAGATGTGAGTGTGATTAGCCGTATAGATCAGTCTACCAGCCTACCCAGTGGACTGAAGTAAACGTTGCTCATCTACCCAGCACAGATCTAGGTGGACACGCCCACTAGGGGTGTCATATGGGGCAGATTATCGAAACGGCTTGTAAGGCAAATCACACTCACACCTGGTGGTATAATATGTCCCCTTTAAAAAGGTGCTGTAGGTCAAATTTAAGAGCTATTCTTTGAGTGTAATTTGTTGGAAATGGCATAGCGATCTGTCGGTTTTTAGCAGCTGAAATGCACTGTGAGAATATCCACCTGCATCTGAATGAGCCACCTTTTTAAGGCTCCCAGCTGCCCAATCAGGGCATCTCTTCTCTGATTGGAGCAGAGAGGGAGGGGATGTTCCATTGTTTTTATCTTGCTCTCACTTCATTCTGCTCTCTGCCTTTACTCTGTAAACTGCACCACGGCAGCACGAACCCTAGAGCGGTCGGTCCTCCCCTGCTGTGCGAGGGTGCTGTGTGTACGTGTGGGCGACCCCCACCTCTCCGTAGATGTGGAAGGTGCAGGTCTCCTCGTCCAGGTCGATGGTGGTCACCCCGGGCACCTTGCGGGCCTGCTGGATGTTTGCGCCGTGCGTCCCGATGGCCAGACCCATCAGGTCGTCCCGGACGGCGAACTGCTCGTGGAACCGGGACGCCAGCTGCCTGGAGCTCTGCGACCACGCAGAAGGAACATTGTTGTTCATGTTCAGCGTTTAGGGCCAGGCACTGCCATTGTATTTAAACTAAACGGTCTCTTCCGGGCCCTTTATAGTCTCCATGAGTCTCATTGCGGTTCTTGCGAGTGTTTCTGCCTTCCTGAGGCCTTTATGGCCTTTAAAGCCCTCGTCAACCTGACGAAAACTACAGTGAAAAGAGCCAAACATTTGTTTCTTTCCAACCAAATTGATATTGAGTGGCAGGGGAGATGCCTCAGAGGAAGAGCCAAGCGGTGGCGCAGGGCTGCCTGCTGAAACCGTGACAGTGGAATCATCGTTTGCTCTCACTTTACCGATGGGGGTTGTTGCCTTAATCGGATTTGAATACCATGAAACAAGTTTATTGTATTATCTCATAAAGTATACCAGGCTTTTAGATGCGTACCATTACTGTTCAATTGAATGCAGATGCTGGCGTCAATGGATGTGCAGTCTCATGTTGTGAAAAGGTCATTTGTGGGTTATTTAGTGGAGGCGCCTTGCCTATAGAGGGCTGTGGGACACCCTGATTTAGCACAAATTATATTTAAAATAATACCTCCAGTTGTCGACTGGCCTCCTCATTGCGCTGCATGAGGGACATCTTGGTGCGCAGGCTCCTGAAGTGCATGTCACTCATCATCTGGGCCCGCTTGGCGCTCACCTCGTTCACCGACTGCAGACCAGAGCCACCAGTTAGTACCCCAACCACAGCATGCATCTCGCACATGCCTAACAACAAGTAAAGGTGGGTCTCATCCATAGAGGGAATCATCTGTGACGTGTAGCCACAGGGCCGTGGGCATTTGGCTCTGGTGGAATGAGACGTAATGAGAACTGACCAGGATGATGAGCTGCTTGGCGTCCGAGTCGTACGTGATGCTGAACGCTCCCACCGCCTTCTTGAAGTCCTTGTGGGTGGACTCCTTGGAGCACCTGCAATGCAGAGAGAGAACACTCAATCCGAGTGGATCACACAATGCACTCCGAGATCGACCCACATTGTAATCCATCCATATGGAAAAACGACAGATATAGAACATTGTGTTTGCATTGCAAATCCTGCATAAAATGTCATCAACAGCTTATGATGCAAGTAAAGTTCTGAGAAGAAAATGTACTTTAAAATGTGAAGCCTGCACCCTGTTTAGGGACTACACCAGTCAGGGGGACCAACCCATGGCAGCCTGCTCTCCTTGCTTCACTAAAACTTCAGATAGCATAGAATCAGGCCAAATGACTTCCCTGGACAGATTCTGCTGAAGAAGAGCAAGGAGCGTGCGTGCACCAGCCATGAAGGGCAAAATGAATATAGCACCTTTCCTATTCAACACTCACAATGAGCTACTACTACTACTTCAATGAGGTACTACCCAGGTCACGTTCACCATCTATTGCTGCTCAATACTTAATTGTGTAGCATCTACAGTAGCTGCTATCGCTTGCCTTACACGGGGAATGGGTTAGCCTAGCGATTGTAATACTTGCACTTGGTTCTATGAACGTCTTTACTGTACCGACAGCGATATATTGTTTCACTTCTTATGACAAATGTACTTATTGTAAAAAATGCACTTATTGTAAGTCGCTTTGGATAAAAGCGTCTGCTAAATGCCCTAAATGTAAATGTAAATGCTCATCTCCGTCCTTTCCTCGCCCTTCTCATTAACACCTCTTTGAAACTAGTAATTTTCTGACAATCGGACAAAAGTAGCAAGAGGGAACCCTGTCTTAAGGAATCACCGACCTGCCTCTCGCCTCATCTCCAAACACTTGAGCGTGCAGTCTTTACCAAACTCCCTGCCAACGTCCACCTGTACAACCTCCTGGTTCCTCACCAGTCTGGATTCAGGTTTTTATCACAGTCTGAAACCGTGATAAATCCACGACCTCTCCTCAATTAACCACTCTATAGTAACAAGGAACCTGGGTGTGACACTGCATGACCAGCTGTAATCACGTCAATCATCGCTGCGACCTCTGCAGCTCCACCAGGTTGCGGCACCCTGGCTTGTCTTCACCATACCGAGGTTCTCCCACAATACACAACTCCTCTGTACCCTGCATTGGCAACCGGTGGCTGCTCCAATCCGAGTCAAGTCACTTGTACACGCCTAACATGCTGTATCAGCTCGGAACCGTCCTACATCCATATATGGTCAGTACAAACACCCCATCCTGTCCACTACGCTCTAGGACTGCCACACGGCTTGCTATTCTCTCACTAAATTGGGACCCCAGCCTTCCCTCAACAGAGTCTTTATGGATCCCTGTCCTGCCTCCAAAATGGAGGAACATGCTCCCCAACGACACCAGGAGAGCTGAAAGTCCACCGAAAATGTCCGCTGCAGGTTGAAAACTCAAAACTGTTTGCACTGCATCCTGGCACATGAAGAAAATAAGTTTCTGTATCCCTTTTTCTATATTGTAGCACTTAGAAGCAGTTTTCTTATTTAATTAAATGCATGGACTCGAATGGTTCGTGCACTTTTTGGGTTATATTTGGGATATCTTCATTGTTGAATGCTCTTATTGTAAGTTTCTTTGGAAAAAAAAAAAAAAAAGTTGGCTAAATTAATAAAATAATGTGATACTTGGCTCAGTATGGAGTTTGTGGATTTAAAAACGGTGGATCACCACACAACTACTGTACGAAAAGACTTATCACAAAGACCAAAGTTCACCTGCTGTTTACATGTGTGCCAGCTGCACCCATGCCAAGTGCCCTTTGGCAGAATAGGTACCAGGAAGTCATTTTTACAAATGATGCTGGCTAGGAAGTAAAGCCTGGAGAGAGGGTTACGGTGGTTTGACCACAGAGACCGCTATTGTTCAAGTAGCTAGAAGAACTTCGGGGGCTGGAAGAGTTTTGATTTACTCCCTCCTGGTTACCTACACTGAAGTCAGGTTAAATAATAAAAATGAAATTTACTCTATTGTGCCTTTGTTGATCTGTATTGTTTGCAGAGGTAACAATACAACAAAATCCTGACCTTTTTTGTCGACATCCGGAATGAAAAATTGCCATTAAAAAAAAATGCAAAGTAAAATGTAGATCTTGCACTTGCAGCGGTGTGTGTGTCTGCATGCTTGAGGTGTGGGAGTGAAGGAAGCCATGTGTCCCTCTCTAAAGCAGCCTTCCCCTCTCTGTCCATGCACTGCAGCGGTGTGTGTGTTTGCAAGAGGTGCGCGAGGGCGGTGCTCACATCTGCCGCAGGTCCTCGGGCACATCCAGGTCGATCTTCAGGAAGGTGCTCTTGGTGGCCGGGGTGTTGGGGTTGACCGGCCGCAGCCGCTCCAGCGTCACGATCTCGTTCAGCGTGGCATCGCAGGCGGCATACTCGATGACGTAGAACTACAGAGGGAGGTCAGTTTGGGGCGGCAGTTAGACCACAGACCCCTTGGGCCTCTGATCCCAGTGGCTTTGAACATCGCAAGAGAAGAAGGAGACGAGAGGAGAGAGAAAATAGACTAGAGGCTATAGAAGCAAAACCAATTGAGAGAGGAGAGAGAGTGATAGAGAGAGGAAGTGTATGTATGATTAGCCCAAAACCAAAAGAGTCATCGGGGCTACAAGACACCAGCCTATCTGACATGACTCACCGAATAAAAGTTTGATTTTAAAACAAAACTAATGGATATGACAAACAGAAAAATTTACCTAAATCATGTTTAAATCACTAGACTGACTACTGTTCACTATCAGATCACAAAAGACGTCCATGACCAGGGAATCTGTATACACATTTTTCCACAGTATATTTTTATCCAACAGATGAAGAAACACTTGACTCGGTTCATAATAGTTCTGTAAAATATAATTGGCTTAACAAAGAGGCTGGCCCAGCGGACCAAACTAAAAACCTAACATAGGTTCAGATATACCATACTTCAATGAAGACATACCTCTCCTTTGACCATGCGAACCTTGGCCAGCCACCATCCACAAGGTTCCTTGTCATTTGCCCTGGAATAGACCTTAGAAATAGAAAACATAAAGCATACATCCAACTTATCAGGCAAAAAATCTAACATCTCATGGTTGGTTTAACAAAAAAAAAAACGGATTCATAGCGCTGATACAAAAAATACAATCTGACAGTTTTCTCAAGGGAACCCTCAGCTAAGAATAATGCTGAGCAGTAGAACACCCAAGGCTGCTCAGGTCCTAGTTTCATCACAGAGGCAGCACTCCGTCGCTCTTGTAAACAACAACATGACGACATGACAACACAACAAGAGAAGACGGGCCGCAGAATACATGGAGGATCCTACCTCCACCTCGTCGTTCTCGTTGATCTCCTTGAGGAAACCCATCGGGGGAGGGAAGCGAACGTCCTGGAACTGGATCTGGCGCTCGGGCTGCCAGCTGGATTCACACGCACAGAAAACCAATTAGTTCACAAGCATTGGATGATGGATCGCTAAGCGAGATCATGGGGAACAATGTGTGTGACTGCTTGAGTGTGTGTGTTACTTACTTGTTCTCAAACGCCACAGTCACAGTTCCCTCGTGAACATCTTTTATGAAAGCCTGCATGACAGCCAAATACTCATGTCAGCCAATCAAACACCCTCAAAAGGCATGCACTTATTACCCATGGTGAGTGTCAAGCGCATGTTTTGCCATTGTCTTAAATACATGTGACTCATTTCCAACAGCTTCTCCTAAAAGCAAGTTATACTGCATGTCTAGTGCATCATTCATACATTGCATCTTTAGAGGTTGACTAGAACGCTGAGCAGGATTTATGGTCACACGCACACACAGACACTTCCAATGAAAACTATTTGGATTACAGCTCTTTTTAATTACTTAAGACCAGATCACTCATAACAAAAAGCAACAGGTTTAAGCAAAGAATACCAATGGCTAACGAGCTGCTTGGTCGACAACTGGCAGGGTTGTCGTCAGCCAAATCGTCCACCAAACTTCAGAATCATACACATTCTGTTTATGAAGACAATTACTGGAATGAAAGTGTGGATTCAACGAGATCGTATGAGCTACATGGTCATAACAATGAGGCCAGCTAGATGCAACTTGGTTCACCCCACAAAAGTGGGTTGAATCCTGGTCCAACTCAAATGGGCTCCTGGTCCCTTTGTTGAAATTCAGTGTCACGTTATCACACACAACAACTAACGCTTGTTTATTCCTGCACACAGATCATGCAATCTGCAGGTTAACGTTGGGAGTTGCACGCCTCCCACTAAAACCATCATCTGTCCTGCTAAACCAATACACGTACCTCACTTAAGCTAGTTTGATCTGGTTAGTACTATGAACACCACTATAAACACATAAACAGCAGTTAGGTTCATAGTGATGTGCTTTTCTGGGTGCATCACTGTGTGTGTGCTAGCTGTGTGTTCTAGCATTTAGTGAGATAGCTCGCTAGCTCCTTGAAACCAGCGCTCATGAATGCAAAGCTCTACTTAGTACCAGGATAATTATGAACAATAAAAAGTGGAATTACCTTGTAGAAAGCCCCGCTGGTGCCCCTCACCTCCACCACTAGCTCGTCCATGGCGCGGATAGATCCTCTGGGCTCGCTCGCCAGCTAGCTAACTACCGCTAGCTGTGCAAGGTAGCCAGCTAGCTAGCTAGCTAGCGGGAAGCTAGCCGAGGGGGAACGAGTTTCACTTTGCTCTGAAGCTAGCCGATGTAGCCAGCTAGCTCGAGGTAACAGGCCGCGTTGACCCAGTGCGGATGCGTGTTTATATCCGGTCGGACCTGGTCCCTAAGACCTCAGGCGTTTCGTTTTTTTAGGTGTGTGGTGTCTTGTATTTCGTCATCGACGAGCAATTACAGGCGGAGCAGTCGCGGTTGTGTTGACGTTAAGTGGTTATTAGTGCATCGCGCTGCTATTGGCCATTGTTGCCAGATTGGAACAGATTTCCCAGCACAATCTCGGCTGGGATTGGTCTGGGAAATCTAGCCCAATCTGGCAACAGTACTATTGGCCGGCCGTTCCTTTCTTTCTCTGCCCCGTGACGTCATGGCTCCTGCCTCCTCCTACTGTGAAATGATAATAATATCAAAATACTTGTACGAATGGAAAAACTTTAACCATGAGATCATTAAAATGGTGGTTAAAATAAATTTTGTCTTTAATGTGATTTTTTTGTTTCAATATCAGCCTGTTTCGTAGACATGCAGGCATGAAATATGTTTGCTAAAGAGGATTTGATGCACTAATATATGCAGAAAATGTAATGAGGACTTGACCTGTGATTGTGTGGGTCTGTATGTGTGCATTTGTGTGTGTGTGTGTGTGTGTGTGTGTGTGTCTTTGTGTGTCTGTGTGAGTGTATTTTTGTGTGTGTGTCTTAAAAACCAGATTAACAAACTACAATCATTTTTAGTCTTTCACCTTTTTTAAAGTTGTACATTATACCGCCGACTCACAAACATCTCGATAACCAGAACTTCACACAAACTATATAATTGTTGTGTTACTAATTAGTTAGTACAAGCTAGTGTAAATATGCTTTTAAACTGATATAATTACTCAAGTTTATATAAAGTCATCACAAATGCTATTTCACACAACAAAGTTATACTAGCAAAAATGATGGAAAGGAAATCCTATCAATAATAGAGTTCTTTAATATACACTAACTTGTCAGTGAGTGTAACTCAGACCTATGTTTAGGCTAAAGCGTATTCTTGTAGGCTTGTGTCGCACAGCATTTATGTTTGTGCCCAAAACCACCCAAATGATGAAAAAAAAAGAAAAAAAAATTGACAGCAATACAATGTGTCGCTTCAAAGTTTAGAATAAATTAAGCCATCGTTTAATGGTATGATATAGGCTATGGCAAGTTTTGCTGTTATGAGGTGCTTGTGTCATAACATATCTATTACATGTTGTCAGTTAAATCACATCTATTTTCACACAAGCATTATAAGCACTATAGCCAGATGCAAAAGTCCCTGAATTCCCCTCTGTGCCAGATTTAACCTTACTATAGAACAGGATTAAATCCCTCCTATTGAGGCTTGAGGGGAATCAGCACCTCGGATAGCAACCTTTGCCCCATTTAGGAAAACTAAATCATTGATCTGAAACAGACATGAACCAATAAATGTGTTAGATTGCAACACTCACCAACAGTCGATTTATTTCCTAAAACAGCTTGGCAGAGCTACCTAAAAGTTCAGTTGGCACCAGTAGTGACGAGCTAAAGTATTCTGGCAAATTGGTGACTGGATTTTGGACTGATTCCTTTTATTGGCCCTTGGATGTGCTAAACAAGATTGACACTTTAGACCAGGCATTTGGAACTGGGTGCTGGTTGGAAGGAGTAATTCCTTGATACTATATAATTTGCATATATTTCACTTTGCACATGTGCAAGTGTGTGAGTTTGTGCGCTCATGTGTGTGTTCGAAATTAAGCTGGCTGTGGTGTGATACAGACACCATGATTAGCAACAAGGGGAATATATTATAAGATATTCCATGAATTATAGGCTAGGTTGTAGTTGCACCGTAGTCATTCATTGCATCATCAGAACCAGTTTTTTTGTCAAACAATTTGCAAGGAATTCAAATGCAAGGCGTTTGTCGTTGTGAACTGCTACAAAAAGGACCAATAGAGAAATCCAAGAGCAAATGATCATTTTCATAAATGTACAAATTAAATTACATTGGTGCATGCATGATTACAATGCAAACTTAAAGATGAGATAAATTAAAGATCTGTCTTTGCAATACAAACCTGTCAGCATTGCAATGTTTCATTCATCCGGGTAATCCATCAATCTAGTCAGGGCAAAGAGGAGTTGAGGACTGAATTCAGCACAATCTACTTAAGAAAGGGTGAGGCTCAGAGGGATGCAGAGATACGATGTTGTGTGTGCTGCCACAAGCGGAATGACTTGCACCAGCATGTATTGGATTTGCTGAAGAATGCTTTGTAATTGAAAAGTGGAGACGCGGAAGAGGGCAAATAAAATGAATGATCAAAGAGAAGACTCTGAAAGCAGGCAGGTATTGGTGGATGTGCTTGGAGCACCATGGCATTGTCCTGCAAGACTGGACGATACTGCCTGACCCCGGAAGGAGAGCAGGGGGTGCTGCTGTGGCCTGTGGTGGGAGACAGGTGAGGTCTGCTGGTGCAGAGGCTCCCCCAGACCCAACCACAATCAGTGTGGTGGTGTTTAGGTTTTTCAACACACACATAGCTTGTATCTACCTTCCTCAAAGTCCATTATTGGTTTGAGGAGGAGTTGTGAATTTGGAAGTACTGGTCAAAGACACAGGCGTAGGAACCGGGGGGGACGGAGGGGACGTCTCCAATATTGGAGACAGGCGCATTTGTCCCACCTAAAAATTATACCAGGGGGAGAAAAATATTTTATTTTGAAAGCGCAACACAGCGTCTTGTCACCGCTTCTTATTCTAAAAAACTGGATGATTGAGCGTGCAATTAAAGAATTGATTTGATATTTATCAGTTCATTACTGCCCTTCAAAATGTGTTTTCCTTTACATTTACAAATGTATCTTTTTAGTAGAATAAAATATATTTGGGAATTTTTTCAGTGTAGTTAATTTATGACTTTATTTCAAACCATTAACGGATCTGTCAGGTTTCCGATATGTGTCCCCCGCAATGTTAAACTCATTTCTACGCCCCTGGTCAAAGAGATGGTTGAGGGTGACTTGTAGGAAGCCATTGACCAGTGATGAGAGAGGTTATGGGAAGGCCAAACCCTGACGGATCAGCTCGGATCATTTGGTTCCCGCGTTTCAAAGCAGTTTTGACTTACATCCGCAAGATGATCTGCAGTGAGAGAGGTAACGATGTACCTTGCAGAGGTACATGCAAAGGTACATGCAAATCATGAATTCATGTCATCGACAGAGTATACAAATACCTCTGGCTGGCTAGGTCCTTCCGTTCGGACTGAAAACAGTCCTCCCACATCAGGTGAAGAGGGCCTTGACAAAGCAGGCCTATCGTCCAGGTGTCTCAGTTCTTGATAGTGTGTCTCCCAACACCTTGTGCTCTTGCTCTGAGAACAAGGGATTCTTCCTCAAGATCCTTCCTCTCCTCGAACTGTTAGAATGCTTCTGATTCATATAATTTATTTTTGTTTCACGCAACATATAGTTTATTGACAGTTTTCAATTTTATATTGATTCACTTTTGTTTGTTTTCTGGCTGGTAGAATACATGTCCCACACATCAATGTTTCCAATGGATAAAGTTATCTTTCCTGAAAGCAGAGCACAAGTGGAGACAGGTTGATGTAACTATAAGTGAAGGCAGAATAACGACAGGTGTTCTGATTGGAACCTGTTGTGTCACATGGTTTGAGTTGAATCCAGTAAGTCTAAATGCATCCCCAAATCCCGGGATCAACAAAACAGGAAAGATAAGGATATGTTTACATTTTAATAGGAACACAAAGTGTCGTAGAGCTGCATATTATACAACGAAACCAGACTCTGGTTACTGAACCCTCAGAGAGGAAATGTTCCATTTTTAATCTTTATCCGATGCCCTGTGTAAGATTGGAACATAAATAGTAGGCTAAAACTGCACACTAAACCGACAATCAATCACAAGGGAATATAGGCATAAACAACCACAGAATGGAACAATCTCTTCTCATCCTGAATAAGGATACAAAAATAATAGTTATATTGTAAAAAAAAACTCAACAAAAATAATTAAGGCTTTTGGGGTAATGACTATTAAAGAATATAAGGTAGACTGGTAGCTGCCAGCATTTAGGGCCACATATATTTTCAGAAGAAGAAAAAAAAGACACAATACACAACACATTTTCTTGTGTTGTGTCCTTTGGCCCAATCAAAATAAAGGAATGTCACAACTCTAACATGTGTCATATGCAAAAATGCTAATGTAACTTAACATTAAACATTCTTTCTTGTAGACAAGCATACTCATACTTAGAACATAAATCATAGTTAATTCTAAATTATAAAATAAATTGGAGTTATGTATTATCTGCTTACTTATTCATATACTGGAAATGATTTGGACATTCACCAGTCATACATTTTATTGATCATCAATCTAACCTGTATTATAAACATTTAAAAAGTGACTTAGGCTGTACAATGCTAATCAAGATAGAAATCAAATCATCCTAATACTTTAAGATAATTCACAATGTTATTCTATTAAATTCTGTTGCATTCATAAATTAAATCCAGGCACATATTTAGTCTTTTAACCAAAGGGGTGTTACATTACATCAAAGGACTGGGGAGGTGAAATTGCTACAGGGTACGCACCCCTAACAAAATGGCAGTCTAGCCACCTCTTTCAGACAAGTATCTTTCAAGTAAAACACCATCACATACTTCCTTATTTTATTTTACTGCATTGCTGGTGGGCATATGACTATATTCGAATGTATTGTCATTTTAAGTCCCTTTTTCTAAATCAAAGTTGTATTTCATGGTTCGAGACTGAAAATGCAGAAGGACTTCTTCCCTTGCAGTGTGGTGGTGGGGTTACCCTCTCAACGCTCTGACAACACAGTCACAGAGCTTTGGTCGCGTAGAACATTACAGTAAACAGTGTGTGTACTTAAAGCGGTAGAGACGTCCGAGTGGATGCACCCACTCAGAGATTCATCTCCTCCTAGGCATTGGAATGAGTCCAGTGGCGCTGCTCCGGCACATAAAAGCCTTGCGTTCATGTGGATTTATGTGGGGGGGGGAGGGGGGGACCTTTCCATACAGTCCATTATCGTGGGAAAGGTACCACATAAAAAAAATATCCCATCAAAGAAATCAATGAGTGAACAAAGCTTATACTGGTACCATGTGTGTGTAAATGCCGGCCACTCTAGTGCCTTGAACATTAAGGAAGGAAAGACACAGCAATTCCAGCAGAAGTGCGTCACAGTAATGTCTTTTAGATTAAGGCCTGGTTTTTCACATCAACAAAAAGAAAGCCAAATGGCTCGAACATACAGCACACACCCCAATATCAAACAGGGTTATTGGATTATGTAATGGTCAATGAATGCCTATATTTAACGGAAACATCTTCATGCATACAGTTATGCCGAGCCGGTCATAAACGAATCTCAGACAAATCCTCTCTAATTTGTATATAGACCTCACTTTTCATGAGATCAACGTTTTTTCTCTGAGTCAGCTACAAGACAGATGGAAAGGTATTTTGGATATTTAATAAACATCCTTCATTGATACAAAGTGACTTCCAGTTGTCTTTCTGACCTGAATTGAACAACAAATTTCCGTTATTTTGCCGAATAGATAGTCGATTCCTCTTTGAAAAAACAACCACAAATGTAAAATCCGTCCAACAGGAATAACATGGCCTGGGTGTGATCAATGAATGTAGATATTGCTCTGTAGTAACGTTTCAAGGTGAGTGTAGCTCAGGGGAGCTCAACAATGGGAGCAGATAATGATGGATCGACCAGCCTTGACAACCCTGCTTCTAAGGTAAATCCTGCTGCTTTGATAGTCAATATGTCACGTACACTGCAATAACCTTTCTTTATATTCAGTATTTAGAAAGGAGCTTGACCCTCAAAAATGTCCCAAGTGTTGGACATTGTAAATCTTGAAAAACTGAAGTATATTGTAACTTGAAATGTGTTTGAATCAGATCTACGGTGTACAGATCTACTTGACCATACTAAAAATGTTGGGGAATTTGCTCCTTAGATTGTTCCTATCTAAAGTCTAATAAAAAATAATAAATAAAAAACAACATTTGTCCAAAAATTATATAAATTATATAAAAAAAAAAAAAAAAAGCGAAGACAAAATAATGCATTAAAATAAAAAATAAAATGGCACTGAAATTAACAAAGGTAATCTTCCCTTATTCTGAGTCCGTACCACTGTTTCATGAGCATGGCCTTACAATATATGACAGGCCTGTCACCTCCTACATTTTGAAACCCCTAGGCTATTAGTATGTGTGTTATACATGTGTCTTCCTTCAAAGGAAAAGCTAGTAGAGCCACCAGTGAGCAAGACGGAGACACAGAGAGAAAGACTAACAGTAAGGGTTTATGAAGAGGGCGACTCCTTGGACCTGGGTATTGGTACATAGGCATAGTTTTAGTAGATATATGTTACCTCGATTATCATCTCCTCCTCCACAGAAACGACCACACCACGCCCTATTAATCATCCTTCATTAAGGACGGCTGGGGACCCAATATTAAGTTGCTTATGATCCATGCCTATGCTTTCTTTTCTTATGAATATCTATCATCTCCTCCTTTCCCCTCTTCATATAGCTTCATTTCCACACCTTAAAGGTGCTGCAGGTAAGATTTGATGGTCGTAAAGAGAGAGAGAGAGCGGAAGAGCGCAGAAGAGAGCAAGATTAGGATGAAAGTATGGCATTCACAAACTATGCTATGATACACAGTGGATGTGATTGGCAGGCAAGAAGGATGACCTGAATCAATCAGATTTAAATTAACCTTACTGTAAATGGTCTCATACATGCAGGCATGCAGACAACCAGAACAAAAACTCTCATATAGCATTTCACCAGCTAATGGCTAACGGATGGCTTCGGTAATTCAAACGAATGACAAATTATAGATCTTAAATCTTACCGACAGCACCCTGAAGAAGATGTCTCCAAACCTGCTATGTCCACTCTGTCATAAACCACCCCTACCCCTACCCCTGCCTCTCTCTCTCTCTCTCTCTCTCTCTCTCTCTCTCTCTCTCTCTCTCAACAGGGACAGTTAGTCTTTGTCTCCGCCTCTTGTGTGAGCCTCACTCGCCCGTCCTCCCTCTCCACGTCCCGGTAGAGCAGGGACTTCTGGGCCTTGAGACGGCAGGCGAGGGACATGAAGATGGAGTCCACGTTCTGGCTCTCCCGGGGGTCCTTGGCCGACGTCTCGAACAACAGCATGTTGTGAGCATCGGCGAACTTCAGCGCCATGTTGGAGGGAACCTGAGAGAGAGAGAGGGGGAGAGAGAGAGGTAGAGAGGGAGAGAGAGAGAGAGAGAGAGAGAGAGAGAGAGAGAGAGAGAGAGAGAGAGAGAGGGAGAGAGGGAGAGAGAGAGAGAGAGAGAGGGAGAGAGAAAGAGAGAGAGAGTTTTTCTTTCGGGGGGTTCTTTCTTTTCTTTCGATCTATGCATTTATGATTTAGCTATTTTTATCTTACTATATTTTGTATTTGCTTTGGCAATGCCAGCCTACATTTCCTCCAGGCGAACATGCATTGACCAGTGGCTCCTGCCCTCACCTGGATGTGGTCCACCAGGTCACACTTGTTGCCCACCAGGACGCGTGGGACAGACGCAGAGACCCGGTGGCCGTTGCACTCCTGTAACAGGACATACCATCTCAATCACCTTGCTGTGGTCTCCTTGATGCAATGCCCCAAATAATACACATAAAAACACAACAATTCAGATGAATTGGTCCAATTTATATGAGTATGACTAAACTTAAACACAAAATAATAATAATATAATTATTTTCAAAGTTAGCAATCCACCTCCACAGGGTGTATCGCGAGACCGTTCCAAAACCGAAATTAAACGCAATCAGATCAAGAATCCATCAGTGTGAGAAATGTGAAGAAAGATCACGTAGGGCGCCATCTGGTGAGGCAGAACCAACAGACCCCCAGAGGCAGCGGGCTCTAAACATGGCCGCCACAGCGTTCAACACAACGTGAACCCCCCCTCCCCTAAAGTCACAGACAGCTAATGGCGGTCGTGAGCTGAGCAACGGTACGCTAGTCGTCCGAAAAGGTAGTTCCACATGGTGTGGCGCTGCGGCGACTGACCTGGATCCACGTCTGGAGGTTACGGAAGGAGTTCATCTTGGTGACGTCGTAGACGAAGACCACGGCGTGGACGTTGCGGTAATAGTGCTCCACCATGGACTTACGGAATCGCTCCTGGCCAGCGGTGTCCCAGACCTGGACCTGGCGAGGCACAAGGAGGGACAGCTGTTTCGTGGTACATTTACACCACAAAATATACAAGCCCTCTGCCCCTGAACTCACAGCAGGCCCATGGTCACATGACTTAACATGACTCATGCAATACATACTGTACTGTATATATATATATATATATATATATATATATATATATATATATATATATATATAGTATATATCTTACTACCTACCTGCATTATCTGTTATCTTACTGCACCAGTCTACTTTACTAACTATATTGCACTCAATTCTCAATTCATGTTCAAACTGCACCTTAACTTCTCTTTTGCACTTCTGTTCAGAATCTCCCACTACATTTTCCTGTCTCTGTACTTTAAAAAAAATATTAAATTATTAATAGAAATTAATTTATTAAATTAATTTCTTTATTCTAGCCATGGAATAGGCTAGCCACAGGCTATGCTGGGTACATTGTTTATAATGGGGAGCCACTGATTGAGGGTTGATACTCATTAATAATAGGTTACATTATAAGATGAGTCATTAACAACAAAGAGCCGATTCTGACTCACATTCCCCACCCACTTAATTGTATTGTGTTTTCTTTTTCTTGAAAGACACTTGGTCACAGAGTGTGATGGGTGACACGTTGCATTAAATATTAATTTAAAAACAGAGTTAGTTCAGAGGCGTTTTTAAACAAAGTGAGTGATTTATTTTGTGACATCCTTGATGCATGGCACTTGTGCACCTTAATGTCAGTCAATATAGTTGTCTAGTAGTAGTATACACGTTTACAAGCTTGCAATAGCCTCTGAAATGACCCTAACCCTAACGATTACTTTGGAGGGTTTGAAGACATCATCCCCCTCTTCATCCATCTTAGTCACAGAGGAAAGGGCAACGGTGATCCTATATACCCCATTAACTACGTTATTTGGTTTACATAATCATGCTTACACAAGGACGATGACATATCTCTCTGAAGTGCATCGCAAAGCCTCTTGTTAAAGCCCCATTCCTGCGTTAATACCGGTCATGAGGATAAACCTTTACACAGCCTATAGGACACTTCATGGTAAATGCACATTTTAATTCACCACTATACATTAAGCGTGCCAATCCTAACAAGTTGGAGGTTCTCATCCACACAACAACATCCATCCACCTCAAGTGTGGATCCACACCTGGATGCATGGCAATGTGTTTGTCAGGACATGAGTGTATGTGTTTGTGTGTGTGTGTGTGTGTGTGTGTGTGTGTGTGTGTGTGTGTGTGTGTGTGTGTGTGTGTGTGTGTGTGTGTGTGTGTGTGTGTGTGTGTGTGTGTGTGTGTGTGTGTGTGTGTGTGCGTTGGGTAGGGGGCAGGTAGAGGTTGCAGTCAGCCTGACTAACAGAAATTGGAGAACTGTGAAGGTTGAACTAGAGGGGAAACGAGAGAGAATATGTGAAAATAGACTTCGAACCCTTTCGTAAGAGATGTGAGATCAAGCAATCTGATGCACAATGATGTTTACAAGAGTTATAGGATTTTTTTTAAATTTCATTTTAGCTTGCAATTCGATTTTTAACAATGTGGGAGGTTATAATATGTTAACTGGCAATTGAGACTTTACATATAAGATCACAGCCTCACCCGTTGCCTAAGTAAAGGTCATCCCTAGCATCACGACCACCAACCTCGGCTAACCAGCACAACAAGGCCTTGGGACCAGCATAGGGCTGCAGGCCTCCGTGTTTATGTTGGTGTTTTTATTGGCACTAACTGATGTGAGACCATACTTATTCATCCACCACACCAGCTTGCAGACTAGCACAGTTTTCAGAAAATTGTCTACCCAGATTAGCCTTTTGAGAGACAATAACAAGATAATGTTTAAAGCTGATCTCTGCATTGTTGAAAGGCAAGCCCACAGACATCTCATGCCCCATCACTACAACTACAGTAGCCTTCAAAATAAAAGCCAACACAAAAACCAAAACAAAAATAGGTCGTTCATTATGAACACATGAATAGGCCTTAAAATGAATAGACATTTTAATCTACATTCTGAAGAGGAGACAATTCGATGTGATATTTCATATCGCTAAGAAGTCACATTCATCCGTACACCAATCTTATCTAAAAGGAGAAAAAAGTCTCCTTTGTCACGGATCCCCATCGCTTACCTTTATCGTCTCTCCTTCAATCTCCACCGCCTTCTCTCTGAAATCCACGCCGATCGTCGCCTCCGTCTTGTCCGGAAAGCTTCCGCCAGTAAAGCGGAACGTAAGACAGGTCTTCCCGACATTGGAGTCTCCGATGACGATAATCTTAAAGATCCGCGTCTGGATGCTCAGTTCGAGAGACGTGGTCAGCTCCAGGGAGGACGAGAGAGCCGAGGCATTATCCCCGCTGTTGCTCGGCCGGTGGCCCCTGCTGCTCCGCGCTAGATCCGCCGAGGACGTGAGGATGGTGACATTGTCGTTGGGCCGGTTCCTTGTGCTTTTCGGTCCTGCACCCCCACCTCCGGCCCGGGTCTCCTCCGGTGAGTCGTTGGTCATTATTCCGGAGGAATGATGCGCGACGCGCAGGGTGCGTGTTGAGCAGGGCGGCTGGCGGGGGGCGGGGCTGACGGATTGAGGGATGGGGGGGCGCTGATGGAAGCAGGGATGGGCGGCGCTGTTGGAGGCGGGGATGGGCGGGGCTGAAGGGATGGACGGGGCTGACAGATTGAGGGATTGGCCTGGGTGACGGATCGAGGGATGGGCGCTGTTTACAGGTTGAGGGATGGGCGGGGCTGACAGGTGGAGGGATGGGCGGGGCTTACGGATGGAGGGATGGGCGGGGCTTACAGGTGGAAGGATGGGTGGGGCTGAAGGGTGGAGGGATGGGCGGGGCTTACATGTTCAGGGATGGGCGGGGCTGACGGGTGGATGGATGGGCGTGGCTTACAGATGGAGGGATGGGCGGGGAG
>NC_136943.1:20200480-20215480 GCF_949987615.1 Pollachius pollachius | reverse complement strand
GCCTTCCCTATTGGGCAGGAGAATCCGAAAGGATGCGTTGAAGGTCGAAGCAAACCCACAAGGAAATGCACATTCACAGGTGGTTGCAACTGTTGGTTCTGATTGGTTCAAATCGCAATAGGACCAGTAGAATCCCCAGGCATGATGATCAGCCAATCAGTAATATATCAGAAATAATTGTACAACTTGTATACAAATTGATACATACATATATACAGTTGATGGTGCTGATGTCCCTGAGCTGGGATTTGAGTGTTGGTGTCCTATCAGTGGGCATGGTGTTAAACCATCGGAAAAGCCACTGCTTCAGTAAAAATACTGCAATCTGGAATCTGGGTATTCAGTAACAAGGAGTACTGACGACTCAAACACACAGTTATGATAATTGTTAGTAGGTTGTAATAGGTGCTTCTTCATCAATAGGTAGATGAGTCCATCGCATGATTTGTGTTGCTTGTGTGCCGGAACAGATTAGTTGATGATGAATAATGATGCACTGAAACAATATTATTAACTAATCTAAATTATTTAAAGACAAACTTAGTTTATCCTCATTCAATCAAATAAACGCTTTGATTTTATTGTTAAAATAATAAACAAGCATATGATATTTAACATTTATTTAGATTTTCTTAGAACATGATTTCAAAAATAAGTGTAAATGCTGCACAACATCACATTTGTTTAACATGACCGACGTTGAATGTTGAATACCGTGATATGATATTTCAATACCTTCTTCAATGATAATATCATTCTGCTTACCTTCTAGGGGAAAAGGGGCCTTTTCCAGCGATAGTACCAGCTCTACTTGCCTCGACTCAGCCTCTTTTGCATTTCGATCGCCAAAATGAGGCACCTGGTACCTGGTACCTGATACATTTTTAGTCTCACCTCCATCGAGGTTCAAAGAGAGCTGATGGGATACTTTTGTGTGACGTAAACAGGCTGCTGGCCACTGATTGGCCTGAGTGACGCCACTGGACGAATAATGATGAGCGCGACGCCCGAGCCTGACACCCGACACCCGGCACCCGACACCCGGCATCTTTAAATACTAGCATCAGCGTTCAGTCAACAATAGTGATTGATTATTGAACATGGCCGATCAGTGCGCAAGAACACGCCGTGGACCGTGACAGAGATGGAAACGCTCCTGTGCGTAACCCGCAGTTTCGCGCAGGCGTGCTATAAATACCCGCCCACGTTGAAGAGGTACTTTCTAAAGGTGTGCCTGGAACCAAACCAAGTCGTGCCACGCTAAGTCGTGGCGAGTTGAGCTGGTACTGTCGGTGGAAAAGGGGCGACAGGTTAGATAATTTGTGCTGTTGAGTGTAACTGTCGAGTACAGGCTACTGTTTGCTAGATGACCCGATGTGGCAGTAAGCGGATTGTAATACACTGATTGGTTTCAATTATGTAAGCGTCATATAAACATCTTAGTATGAAGTACAATCTAACAAGCTCTTAAGCTAGTTAACGTGATTTCCTTACTAGTGAGACGAAAATATGATAATATAATAATGACAAAAATATAAATACAAAACTGAGGGTTTAAACTTTTATAACAAAAACCAGGTTGCAATCAAAAATATATTTCATTAGGGGATATTTGCTTATTCAGCCGTTGTAATAAAACACCATAGCGGACAGAGGACTCTTCAATGCTATATGCACACTTCCTGTTATAAAGCCAAAGTAACAAACAAATGTGTTCGTCGTTCATAGGTCATCAGTTAGTTAAGTGGACACAGTTCAGCCAGCTTGTCCCCAGCACAAGTTTCAGAGGGAGAAGATCAATTATCTCAAAAGTGCTGCTTCTTTACTGTGAAACAACCGTTCTCCTTTAGATCACCTGCAGGTATGTGGACTTAAAGTCTGTCCCGAGGGCGTTCTTTGCGTTGCATTTGTAAATGCCCGAGTTTGTCAGCATGGGGTTTTGTATAACCAAACTCCCGTCCTCCATCATGTGGATGCCCCCCTGAACGGTGAACCTGCTGTGGGGCACCAACGTGGTGCGCCCTGGCAGCGTCCACGAGATCTCCGGCTTAGGGACGCCTGAAGCCAGGCACCCTAACGTCACCGGGGACCCCCTATGGATCCTGGCCACCGAGGCCGGGGCCTTGGTGATGCGCGGAGGGAAGACCATCACCGTGACCGGGTAGGACAATGTGTGTGAGCCAAACGTGTTGGAGGCTTTGCAGACGTAGGTTCCCTTGTCGAACGTGGCCACCTCTTTGAGCTGGAGCGTCCCATTGGCGAAGAAAGAGAGCCGGCCGGTGTGTTGGGGTTTGTCCAGGAGACGACCGTTGGGTAGGGTCCATGAGATGGACGCCTGCTGCCAGTCGTCCACAGAACAGGGCAGAGACAGACTGTGGCCATAGGTGATCTTCATCCCACCTGGATTAATTACAATGTATGCTTTTCAACATCACCTATGCATTGGTAACGCTTTGCTTAGCAATTGGACATTGGACAATAAACGATTGTAACGTATCATGGAATAATTGCCTAAGTCATATTTTAGCCATATTGTGATATCTAGCCTAACTCTACTCTCCTAACGCTGCTGATTCACTGTGGCTCATTGGCAATATCCTTAGCCAACCAGAGTGCTTTATACATTCCATCATCAACATCTGCCTAAGTCATTTATTTGAGTTAGTTATTTTCTAAACTAAATACAAGCTTAACCTTGAAATATGTCTTAAGCAATTATGCTGTGAGGCTAACGATATATATTGACCTGGGCCGTGCAGAGATGAAATACAAACTGCGTTTATGGGAAATATGGATGAACTAATTACAACAGAACATCTTTACCTGTAACTCCTCTGATCACCGGCTTCCTTCCTGCTTCCAGGGTGTAGCGCTTCTCGGCTTGACCTGCCACGTTCTTCGCCACACATCGGTAAACTCCCTTATCGTTCGCAACTGGATGGGAAATCCTCAGAGTCCCGTTCCCGAGGTGATGGACGAAGCGCTGCAGGGCCCTGCCGGGGGGCAGCATGGTTCTGTTTGGTAGAATCCAAGCAAACTCTGGGTGGGGCTTACCCCGGGCAGGGCACTCCAGGACTATCTCCCTGCTGTCCTGTTTGATCGGTACCATTTCAATGTTGGGAACGGCGAAGCTAGGCTTCTCAGCTATTGAAGCCACCTCAAGCTCCACCCAAAACGTGGCTTCTCCGCGGGTGTTTTTAGCCACACACGCGTACCTCCCTTCGTCAGTTTTCCTCACGCCTCTCAACTCCAAGCTCCCGTTGGGGTGCACTTGAAAGCGACCGCCGGCGTAAGGTGCGGGGAGCTGTTGGCCATAGGGCGTGATCCACGACACCCGGGGTTCAGGGTTGGCCTCCGCCTTGCAGTCCAGCTGGGTGGTCTGGTAGGACACGGCCAGGACCCTTGACGTACTCCTGCCTGTGATTCCGTTGATGGAAGGCATCTGGGACTCCACCTCCATTTGGAAGTTTTTTACATCCTCTCCGATTGGATTTCGTGCGATACACGTATATTTCCCTTCATCCGCGAGGGTCACCCTCTTTACCACTAATACTCCATTCTCCATGACCTGGTACCGATCTGAGGACACAGATATGATTTGATGGCCAGGAGAGATCCACAGAATCCTTGGCCTTGGCTCCCCTGTTGCCTGGCAGACAAACTTGGCCGACTCTCCGAGCCGGGCCGTCGCCAACAAATGGGATTCCGGACTAATCTTCGGAGCGTCGGGCGTAACCGTAACTTTGACTTTCCTCTCGTCTCTGCCAAGTTTGTTCTTGGCATGGCAGGTGTAATCGCCTTCGTCTTTTTTTCCCATCTGCTGGAGGAGTAACGTCCCGTTGTCAAAGATAACAAAACGCCGGTTGCGAACACCGCTGTCGTCCGATTGGAGGGCGTTGTTGATGACCGTGCCATCCGGGAGGCTCCAGGAAACCTCTGGATTGGGGAGACCTGAGGCCACACAGTCCACCTGGGAGGAAGAGGAAAGGGAGGAGGAGGAGAAGAAGAAGAAGTAGAAGAAGAAGAAGAAGATGTAGAAAAAGGAGAAGAAGAAGAAGTAGAAGAAGACCAAGAACAAGAACAAGAAGTAGAACAAGAACAAGAAGGGAAACGAGGAGAAGGAGAATAATGGAGAAAAACAGACCATCGAATAGCATTCAAATATGTTCAATGAGCGGATTCAATCTTCATGTTGTTTTATTGTTATTTTAGAAGTTGGAGAGGGGATACCTGGAAGTTCTGTCCGTAGGTAGCATGGGGCATTGGTCTCAGGTGCTCTATCCTTGGAGCGGTCATCAACACATCCACCTGATACAACCACAAACACAATTACTATTTTTTGGTTTGAATTTACACACTAATGATTTGAGATATAAAACCTTTCAGCGAGTTAATGAAGGTGGTTAAAGCGGTGTTGACGTCCTCAAGGTATACAGTGATATTTTGCTGCTCACTTACGACTGACCTGAAAGAGTTCCATGTCTTCTCCGTTGGGACGCTGAAAGAGACACAGGTAGTTTCCGCGATCTATTTCTGTGAGATGCATGATCCTTAGAGTCCCATTGCGAAACACAGTGATGGATCTCTCAGGACTGCAGAGAAAAAGATATATATTATAGTTATATTCAACATTATATTCCAAGAACACCCCTTTGAAATTCATTCAAATAAGGCAACATTTGAACGATGATGATGAAGGCTTCACGGACCTGTATTGATCCATGATAGTCTTGGAGGGTAATTGCCAAATGGTTCCCCTTGTGGATTCAGTGGACTCAGGGCAATGGAGGAAGACCGTGGACCCGTACATAGCGGAGACACGGTGCTGCTGGGAGGGCCGTGGGATGGCATCGTGTTCGTGCGGCCGCGGGATGAGTGCGGCTGTAGGAGGAGGGGGTGGAGGGAAGGCTGGGGCTTCGGTTCTGACCACAAGCTGGACTGTTCTCTTGGCGATCCCCACTGGATTTTTTGCTGAACACTCATAACTGTAATAAATGTAAATTGCAACGTCAATAGGTTGATTTAGTCAAACATTCCAATGGAATTGGGTTAAATAAATTCAAAATATAGCTAGATTGCGTTCATACACAGCATATTTTTGAAGTCAAGAAAAATAAGCAAATATCAGTCCCATACTTCCCACCATCAGCCAGTGCGGCATTCGTCACATACAGCGTCCCATTGGGAAAGACAAACAGCCTGCGCCCCAGGAACTGGGAAGGTTTAACGTGGACCCCTCCTGGGATGGTCCACTTCAACACAGGCTCTGGCTCTCCTTTAGCGGAGCAGTGGACGTACACACTCATCCCTGTTAGGACCGTGACACGTCACATGCAGCAATGTTACTTAATTTGACTCTCCTCAAGTTTAAACAGCGTTGTTACTTTATAACTAGACTGTTCCTGACCTGGTTGGACGTGGACGGCCTCCGACGGGTCTTCGTTGATGCTCGGGGGGAGGGCAGCCACGTGTAGGTTGTAGGTCACTGTGTCGGCACCAGCTGCATTGCTTGCGATGCACTTATAGTCCCCTTTGCTTGAGAAATTGGCTGACTGGATGTGAAGGGTCCCATTGGACAGCAGAGCCACCGGGGATTGGGGGGTCTGGGCGGACCCCACATCACGGACCAACGCCCTGTTGGGAAGGATCCATGAGATCTTGGCAGGCGGTTTGCCTGAGGTGAGGCAGTGGAGCTGGATGTCTCTTCCCAGGTAGACCGCTACCTCTCTGGACGTGGGAAGGTGGATCTTGGGAGGCTCAGTTTGGACGGCCAAGGTGATCACAACGCGGTCCGACCCGAAGCTGTTGCGTGCCGTGCAGAGGTACTGGCCTCGATCCTGGAGCTGTACGTTCTTAATGACGAAGGTGCCATTCTTGAAGACCTCGAAACGCAGTCCATGCTGAGTGCCGGCTGGGATGCTGACTCCTAGACCAAGGTCAACGGCGAGAAGATTTAAAAATAGGTTGGCGAATGTTTCATTTTATGTGTCTAAGAGTATTTCATACTTAAACTCGATTGACTGGCCTTTGCTTCAAACTCTAGTTGTACTTTGAACTTAATCACTTGATTTCTATCCAGCATGAAAGTATTCACCTGGGATAGCAGAACATTTTGATTTTGATCAATGACGATTAACATCACCCTCCCAATCTCGTACTCGTTCTTTCTTACCCGTCGAGACCTTGGTCCATGCGATGGTGGGTGCTGGGTGTCCTTTCACCTTACAATGCAAATAGACATTGCTTTCTGCGAGTGCTGACACACTCGTTGTAGTTGCCGTGGTGATAAGGGGTTTGTACCCTGCTCCGCTTCCCACAGCGTCCATCAGCCCGGGGAAAGGCGGTACCACAGTGGGACGTCGAGAGCTGATCCGTCCTGTCAGAAGATAGTTCCACTTTAAGACATGGCCACTCTGGCTGCTACTACGTCTTAAGGTGCTTGCACACTGACCCAACAACATGTGCGATACCCTTCGAAGGGCCGTTCAATGTTGTCAGATTGAGGTTTTTGTTGGCAAACATCAGTGATGGTCATTTTCTGCAGTTATCTAAAGTTTGGTGTTGTTGTTTGTTGGGGCAGTGTGTCAGCACCTTTTATAAAATACTGAACTATTCTTAATGGTAAACACACCAACCTCCAATACTGGGCCATCGACTTCCATAAAAGAGTATAGGGGTGGTGTTAGGGCGTGGCAAGTGGGTCGGGGACAGGTCAAAGGTGGAGGAGAAAGGGGGCATGGCAGGCTGGATGGGTTTCAGTGTGCTAGGCACATTCAGAGCAGGTGTTGGCACCGGCGTTTTTGGGTTAGGGTGAGGATAGGGTTTGAACAGCGGTAGAATGTGGGGTCTGTGATTGCCGGAGGATGAGGGATGATGGTGGGGGATTAGGGGCTTGGGGGTGATCGGGAGGGTCACCCGTCTCCCCAGCTGGGCGATGCGATCCAGCTGAGCCTACATCCACAAAGAAGATTTGAATTCAATTAAAGACAGAGGTTGAACCATTAGGTCCTGAGGTATCAACATTGGTCAGATATCTCATCGATTATTTCAAAATGTATGTAGATATATTACTGAAAGGACCAAACTGGTCTGGGTTATCAAACCATTTAAATCGTCTCTCCTGGCCTTACTTAGACATCCATTACCAATATAACTAGTAAAAATCACAACGCTTGACCGCCTTGCGTGAGCACGCCTGCCATGAACGTAAATATTAGCAGCAGCACTTCGGTCTTTGTGATAAGACATTATTTCCGGTAGGATACCATTCAGAAACTCAATACTGACTGACATGTACGAGTGCTGTATCGCTATTTTTTACATTTGTGGCAAGCGCATGCTCGCACTAAATGCCCTTCAGCAGAATCGGGACAACAAGACATTCTGACGTATTGGGTATGCTTGTTTGAGTGAACCAAGGAGATTCATGATGGTTTGATTACCCTGACAGGTATTATCCTTTTAATGCCACAATAGAACAATAGAACAAAACATCCCAGTTTGACCTACTTGTCTGTATCTGTTCCTGAGCTTGGAGTACATGAGATAATCCCTGGTTTGGGTGTCGCTCCCTGGGTTGGGATGAGACCATCCACCAGCGCCACCACCAGGATGATAGTGGATGGGAGTAAACACTGGTGGTGGAGAGGTAGCCGGTTGGGACTTAGTGCGCAATGAAGCCGTTGGCTTGGCTGTGTCTGCTGTGATCTCTGGACGGTTGGTCACCCCAGACCAGGGTCGGTATGTGGGAAAAGGAAACAGCCCGGGGCCTAGGAATGGAAAACAATCCTAATCGTGGCACTCTGACAGAACATACTTTGATTAATTTCATGATCATGGCTGCACAGTGGACTTAAAAGACTGAAATACATTTTGGCAGCTGCCCCTTTATTATCAAGTACAGTGAGGGCCTCCTATTCGCAATTAAACAAATGCGTACTCTCCCCTACTTCTCATTCAATAATAAGATAGTTGTATGTAGACAGCCAACTGTGTCTTCTCATTCTCCTCTCCTGCGCTTGATTCTGCTTTTGTGCTTAAGCAGAAATGTGACACACACAGGACTGCGGAACAAAGTAACATATATCAGAGGGAGTGCGTACCTTTCCGGGGCCGAGGAGAAGATCTCTGCCCTGACCCAGAGGGATGGAGGACATGGTGGTGATGATGATGATAATGATGTAATGAAGGCCAGTTTGGGGATGGGGGGAAGCGGGGAGGCGGAGCCGCATTAGTCTTCCCTTGTCCTTCTGATTTAGCTTCTACTCGACCATCTTCCTTTGGCACGTTCTCTTTGCTTTGTTTTCTATTTGAGTTGTGGTCTTCAGATGACGTGGGGGCGTGTCCCCCTTGCTGGGTTGGTTGCTGAAGCCAAGGGTGGACTGGGTCCGATATAGGAAACGCTTGGCTGGGTTTGGTTTGTGGCCTTTCAGTATGCCTCCCCTCTGTTTTATGCCTGGGGTCCAATCTTGTCGTTTCTCTGCCTGTTTGTAAAACTGTAGGATCATTTTCCTGTGAGGGACTGTGCGGTTTACTCTGAGATGTTGGTCTATTGCGGTTGGTTTGACGGATGGTGCCCTGTGTGTGGTGGCCTTGCAGAAATCTATTGGGATTTGATTTCTCTCTCTCTTTGTTTTCCTCTTCAATCCTTGTTTTCTGGCTCTCCTTATCTTCTGCAGGCCTGAACTCTTCTTGAATTGTGTCTTCTTCTCGTCTTCCGTTTGCTCTTGAGTCTGTGTTGCGATTTCGAACCGCCATTTCAGTTGGACGTGGCACATTGTCTGGTTTTGGTTCTGGAATGGTTTTTGGATCTTGTAGATGATATCTAGTTGAAGAAGTTACCACTTTGGAATCAACTTCCTCTTTTGGTGTTGTGGTCTTAGCAAGACCGGGGCTCTTACTAATCATATCTATTTCCCTTTCATCCAAGTAATCACTGTCCTTATAATCATAAACTGCCTCATCATAATCGTCTTCATCCTCTGTTTGGTCATCTCTCACGGTGGTTTGAGCCATCGATGTCCTTTTGTTTGTTTTAGTCGATGTGGTTGTTGTCATTGCTGTGGTTGTGGTTGTTGTCGTTGCCGTTGTTGTTGTTGTTGTTGTTGCTGTGGTTGTTGTTGTCGTTGTTGTGGTGGGTGTGGTTGTGGGTGTTGTTGTTGTAGTTGTGGGTAAGATTGTTGTGATGGCTGGCATGGCGGTCACCTGGGTAACCGTTGTTGGTTGTTGGTTCAGATGAGGATGAAGTCTTCTCATTGATGGGTGTCTGTGTCTGTAGGGGGGCCTCCTTCTATTGGGCCATCTCTGGGAGGTTCTGATTCTCCCCCCAACGACCCTCCCTCCTGACGGTTGGTTAGGGGGAGACATGGCCACTATGGCAGGGGCATTTGTTCTGCTGTCTGTTATGTCTTGGATTCTCTCATTGTCTACTTTGACGGGTGGTGCTTTACTACTGCTGGGTCGGACCAAAGGCCTTCTCACAACTGGTCTAAACTGCTCCTTTTCGGGATTAACATGGTCCTTATTTCTTGTCTGTTCCCTCTCACTGGAGTAGGACTCTGTAGCAGTCTGTTCCATTGTAAGGTCTGGCATGATTAAATGAGTGCCATCAGTTGTAGTAACAGACGTGGTTGTATAAATTACAGCGGCAGCGGTAATAGCAGTAGTTGAAGGAGCGGCGGTATAGGTACGTCTGGGGGTACTGGTTTTAGCTTGTTCAGTAGTCAGCCCTTTTGTATTAAAGTCTGTGTGCATAGTAGGAATGTTAGTGTATGCTTTAGCATTGACTTTAGCCAATATCTCTGCCCAGTGATTTGGATCTAATTCCTTTACAGACTTGTAAGGCTTTCTCTTTGGATCTTTGATTATTTTCTTTTTCAGCACCCTTCCAGGAAACCGCTGTGGTGTTCCAACCCTTCTAGGAGACTGTGTTGCAGAAGGGCGTTTGATTTCCTGGTAATCTTCCCCTGAGCCCTCTCCTTCCTCCTCAGCGTTCACTAAGACGGTCGGCCCTACCTCCTTCTGCTCAGTGGACTTCTGCTCTTCTGTGACTTCTACCTGGTGTGAGATCATGTCTACTCCGTAGATGTTTGAAGCCATGCAGCTGTACTCCCCCGCCTCGTCTTGGCTCATCGTCTTCACCACCAACGTCCCGTTTGCCAACACTTCTGCCCTTCTTGCCTGCTGTGTTGGAAGTAGAATCCGGTTCTTTGGCAGGTACCAGACTGTCCTGCTGGGCTCCACTGTGGTCACGTTACAAGGCAGAGAAAGTGTTTGTCCCTTCTTGATGCTCATTTTCTCCCCGTTGAAGGCGGTAGGACTCAGCGAGCGTTGTTTGACAGTGAGCCTTATGGGGACCAGGTCGATTCCAGCTTGGGTTTTGACCATGCAGTGATAGAGACCTGCGTCTGCCAGGGTCGTGTTCAGAATGACGAGCTGCCCGCTCTCCAACAGCTCATTTTTACCATCAATCCCCTCGATGACGGACAGGTCAGGATGCATCCACTCGACTTTTACATCCGACCCTGAGGTGATGACGTCACAATCCAGTTGAGCCTTGGTGCCCTCAAGAACCGACTGCACCTGCCCCGCGGTCCCTCGCCGAATCAGGGCCCAGGCGGTCTCTAGGTTGCCGTGGCCGTCACCCTGCCTGGGGCGAGTGTTTATGACCTCGGAGATCAGCGTGGAAAAGTCCATCACCAGGTTTTTGTTTGTGGTCTGGCGCCGGTTGAGCTGCAGCGTGACCCTGTGCTGGAGGAGCCAGCCGGGCTCGGCCGTCAGGTAACCCTTCAGGTCGGTGAAGTAGGGGGAGTTCTCGTTGACGGCCTGGGCGTACTGGTAGGTGGTGCTGTTGGCATTGTCCCTCGGCGCCCCCCTCTCCAGGATAGCAGGGCTCTCGTAGTAATATGCCACCAGCCGCCACAGGTTCTGCAATGCCTCCCGGTCGATCTCGCACTGGAGGACGGTGGCCAGCGACACATTGACAGACACCTCCCCGGGCAAACCGGGCCGCTCCGACCATGTCATGGCCACGCCCTCGCCAGGCTGCTGCACGTCACACAGCACGTGGGCGCTGTTGCCGTGGCTGTCCGACAGCACGAAGGTCAGCTGGCCCAAGGTTTTCTCCAGGTTGCGGGTGTACGGGAGGTCCGGCTCCACCTCTGCCTCTGCCCACATGGGGCTGTCCCACCGCTTGAGAGGGGAGTTGAGGGTCGGACGCTGGCATGACAGCTGGTCTGGGGTCAGGTCGAGGAGCCGGCTGCCGTTGAGGGGCGGGGAGGAGCACTGGGCGCACGTCTCTGCAGCGCCACGCTCCTTCTTGCACTTGACCACACCTGGGCGGGACAGCACGGGGGGGCGGGGTCAGAGAGAGGATCATATAGAGATAAATACTGTATACACACATGTCAACAAAGAAACATTCCGTCCTTTGACAGACACACCGAGCTACAGCCTAGTGTGTAATGTCGTGGGGTAGCTTGACGCCAGGTTGAGCTCCGATGCTCGTCCCATAGTGAACGCAGACGCTTGGATCTTCTTGAGCTTATCATGGACACGGGGCCTCAGCCCAAAACCTTTCAAGTCAAAACCACAAGACTATCAGTTAAACCCAAGAGCTAATTTTAGGGAAGGAGGTTGACAAGGGGAAAGAGACTAGGACTTGGGGACTGAGTTGCACAAAGTTCAAAGAAGTCGCTATGATGGGAGAAATGAACATCAAAGGGAGGAGAAAAAATAAAGATGAGGCTTTCCCAGTAACTAAATGCAGGCCATGAAATGTGTTATAAATTGTGAATGGAACCATTTAAACATATGGGAAGCCAACAGATTCAGGGTGAGATAAATCCCAGATACGAACAAACAGTTAATTAATAACTTCCTGGCCACTGACACGTCAGACTTCAGATGTTCCCACGCATACAATATTGTTTTTTTACCGCATTATGCATTCTAAGGCTGTAGGTGTACCATTGCTGATTCATTTTTTCAAGACTTAGCTACCCACACAGTCAGCAGATTAAATAAGTTACAGCTTTTATACAAAATAGCGACGAGGCAACCAGAAAGGGTCATGACTCACAGCACATCTGTGTAATGACAGATGTAGGCAGCGATTAAGCTAGCTATACTCAGTGTTAGAAAAGCATTAGAATGACTTTTGTTTGTATATTCTTTAAATGATAATTTGTACGACTAGTATATAATCCTAAATGCATCCAGTGAAACAAACACAAAAAGTTGACTGTAGCAATATTATTATCTTGTTCCTTTAACAGATTCCTGCCATATGGAAAAAGAGCAGTGTATAGTATTGTTTTAAAGCGAGAGTCATTCAGGTTTTTGTTGGAACGTCTTCACGTGTACCGGCCTCTGTTTACCCTCGTGCCTGGAGTTCCAGTCCAGCAGCCATCGGAGCTGGCAGTCACATGACCAGGGGTTTCCGTGGAGCGAGAGGACCTCCAGCCTGGGGGCGGTCTGCAGCGCCGCTCCAGGGAGCTGCTCCAGGAGGTTGTCCGAGAGGTGAAGGTGTCTGAGAGCATTTCAATAAAGATAACAACGTACAGAAAATGAATTGTTGATATCATACCAGAAGAATGAGACATATTAATTATTGTCTGTATCTAGAAAACTCCATAGAGGTCACGGGATGAAATAATACCCTTATAACATAAAATACACAATTTTTTTTGTTCCAGGTGCAGCAATCTGGATCTCTCTACAAGAAGGGGTCAGCTAACCGGAAGGTACTAGTTCGATCCCCGGCTCCTCCTAGCTGAGTGTCTAGGTGTCCCTGAGCGAGACACCTCACCCTATTTGCTCCTGACGAGCTGGCTGTTGCCCTTGTATGGATGCCACCACCGTCATTGTGTTAATGTGTGTATCGATGGTTGTAAGTTGCTTTGGTTAAAAGCATTTGCTGAATGTGAAACATAAGAAGTCTGCGTACCAAGTTAAAACGTTTTAAGGCGTGTTTTTATCGTAACACAGTAAAATATGATCTGATAAGCGGAACTGTGGACATTTGTCTCAAGGGAACCCATCGACCCGGTGTGGAGGCCCTGGATAACCTGGAGCTGGAAGGGACCAGCAACTCTCACCGGAGCCCTGAGGACCAGAAGGTGCCCAGCAGGGACAGCGTGATGAAGGTGTGGGGGTGGAGGTCCCGCAGCACGTTGCCCTCCAGCTGCAGCAGCTTGAGGGCGGGCAGCCCAGAGAAGGAGTAGGGCTGGATGAAGCTGATGAGGTTGTGGTCCAGGTGGAGGCGAACAAGACCCACCAGGCCCTGGAACAGGCCGGCGTCCACCTCCCTCAGCTTGTTGTAGCTCATCTTCAGGATCTGGGGGTGGAGGTGTTGGGGTTGGGAAAGCCCGCTTTTTAATTTTCATTGCTGCTGCGATCAATACAACATTAAGATACAATACCGTTCTAAGGTTTTGGGTCACTCAAAAAAAACCTTAAGGTTAATGTTAATGTGGTAAATTACTATTCTAACTGGAAACGGCAGATTTTGAATGGAATATCTACATAGATGTACAGAGGCCCATTTCCAGCCACCATCACTCCTGTGTTCTAATGGTACATTGTTTAGCTAATCGTGTTAATAGGCTAATTGATGATTAGAAAACTCTTGTGCAATTATGTTAGAACAGCTGAAAACTGTTGATTAAAAGTGTGAGTTTTCATTGAAAACATGAAATTGTCTGGGTTACCCAAAACTTTTGAACGCTAGTGTACATTCCAAGACCACAGTATTACGTTATGTATTAGTGGTGCATTGATTTTGGAGGCCGGCTCAACTGGGCACTGAACAGGGCGACAGTACGACTGTTTCCTGCACTGAACGGGCTACGGTACGACTGTTACCTGCACTAAACAGGGGCTACGGTACGACTGTTACCTGCACTAAACAGGGCGACAGTACGACTGTTACCTGCACTAAACAGGGGCGACAGTACGACTGTTACCTGCACTGAACAGGGCGACAGTACGACTGTTACCTGCACTGAACAGGGGCTACAGTACGACTGTTACCTGCACTAAACAGGGGTCACAGTATGACTGTTGCCTGCACTGAACAGGGGCTACGGTACGACTGTTACCTGCAGGGATCTCAGGTTGTAGAAGGCGCCAGAGTGAACTGCGCTGATGTCGTTGCCGTGCAACATGAGCATCTCCAGTTTCCGTAGTGACCTGAATTCGGAGCCCTCCACTTCTGTCAGGCTGTTGTAGCTGTTGGGAGGAGAGAGTGAACAGTCACGTAGCGCGTGTCATGTCGTCAATGTTAACGTAGCGATGGAGGTGGGAGGGACAGCTGACATCTGGAGGAAACATGTGAGAGAGTTGTTTATGCTCACACTCAGACTAACCCTGTAGATTCTCGGGCCTATATTTAGGCCTATTCTGTTTGTTTTGTGCATATGTGTGTTCATGCAAGAATATGTTTGTATGTGTGTGCGTGTGTGTATATGTGTTTGTGTGTGTGTGTGTTTGCGTGTGTGTGTGTTATAGGCGGGGTGCGTGTGTTTGTATGTGTTTGTGTTTGTGTGAGTCTGTGCGTTTGTGTGTTTTTTCATGTTTGTTCTGGTGGATGTTTGTGTACATGTAGCAAAGGACAGAGCAGATGTGTTTTACGGTTGGAAGGGAGTACAATGTAACCTTTCAGTGTGAGAAGCGCAAGCTGGAGGGGAAGAATGAGAGTTGGAAGAAGCCAGGAGGGGTGACAGAGATGTGCGACTAGGGTCAACCTTTGACCTCTCAAGTGACCCTCTACGGGAAAACCGCTTATCTGAATTTCCGCACCTTTGCAAAAAAAGGCTTCATGTTTTTTTCAAAAGGGAAATGACGACACTTGTACACATCTCACAATGGACCATCACAAAAAGGACAGTTGTTTCCGTTTAATGGTGAACAACATTAGTTAACGGTGCTGTAGGTACGATTTTGGAGCTATAATCTGAATTTAATGTGAAGTATACCCCGAGCCTTCATGCAGCAGATTTT
>NC_136943.1:20165480-20195480 GCF_949987615.1 Pollachius pollachius | reverse complement strand
ATATATTTAGAGAGAAAGAGAGAGAGAGAGAGGGAGAGAGAGAGAGAGAGAGAAGGTGTGCTTGTGTGTGTGTGTGTGTGTGTGTGTGTGTGTGTGTGTGTGTGTGTGTGTGTGTGTGTGTGTGTGTGTGTGTGTGTGTGAGAGAGAGAGTACGGAATACAGATGAGAAGAAAACATGCACATTTCCACACCCTTCCAGAAACCATTAGAGGCCAGGTCAGGGCTCTGGTTTCCATGTCCGTCGCTGTGTTCTTTCCTCAATAGGAGGCTAATTAACCTACCAGCTGTGTGTGTGTGTGTGTGTGTGTGTGCGTGTGTGTGGTTGTGTGACAGGAAACGAGTGGGAAACTAGCCAAAAACTGGACCTGGAGCCTGATGGGTCATTATCATGCCAGTGACAGATCCTGAATAAATCGCACAACACCCACACACACACATACACGCACGCAGGCGCGCATGCACACACAAACACACAGGCTCACATGCACAAACGAAAGCATGAACGTACACACACACACACACTCACACACGCACACACATTATGGTCATACATTTTGAGTCCGTTTTAAGATGTGATATTGAAGACATGTGTAACACGGTGTGTAGTTTGTGGTTCAGCATCATTCAGCCTACACAGCGCCATGCATCCAGTCATCATCCCTAACGTGTGTTTCAACAGAGTTGTTGTCAACACCCTGGATACTGGACTCCACTACCCCCACAGTCTGACCCCATAAAAACGCATGCCCTTTCCCTAGCCATACCTGTTGTTGTAAGGAGTGAATGGGACTCTCTCTCTCGCTCTCTTTCCCTCTCTCTCTCTCTCTCTCTCTCCCTCCCTCTCTCTCTCCCCCCTCTCCCCCTCTCCCTCTCTCTCTCCCTCTCCTCAGCGGGGCCTGTCATGGCTCCCGCGCGTGTGGGTTGATGGCCGGTCGGACCACCATGACTAACTCCCCCCCTCACCCCATCCCCATCCGTCTGATGCCTTCCACGGCTTCCTGTGTCTGCACACAGGAGACGGGGGGCTGGGGGTGTGTGTGAGGAGAGAGGGGGGGCCTAGGGGTGAGGACAGATGAGGAAGGAGGACGAGGTGTACTTGCTTCCCTGACCTTTGACCCTCAGGGGTCACTGACCCAGACCGAGACTAGTACAGTCCCCCCCCCCCCCCCCCCACACACACACAACACGCACACCCAGACAACCCTTATCAGAGTCAGCTGCGTGCTGCCACACATGGTATGGCCTCCATGTGCCTCTGCTGCACCACTGTCTTTTATTATGCACCCAGACATAGATCTTTCCATCGTTTCTTCCTGTTTTACTGCTAGTTTGGTCGATCAAAGAGGGGTGGGGCCAAGAGGTGAGGGCGAGAGACGAGAGGGGGTCAGGCGGAGGTGAAGCACGTAAAGAAGACGAGCAAGAGGATGACTACGAATAAAAATAAGAAGGAAGGAGGAGGAGAAGAGAGAGAGAGAGAGAGCAGGAGAGATTTACCCAGTAGAGAGAAAGAGATAGAGAGAGGGAGAGAGAGAGAGAAAGAGAGAGAGAGAGAGAGAGAGAGAGAGAGAGAGCAGAATATATTTAGAGAGAAGAGAGAGAGAGAGAGAGAGAGAGAGAGAGAGAGAGAGAGAGAGAGCGAGCAGAAGAAAGCGAGCCAGCAGTAGAGAGTGAGCGAGCAGTACAGATCGGGCTAGAAAACATCTTCATGTCTAAACCATTAGGACCTGCATGGCTTGGGTAACTGCCATCTTCAAGATAACACATGTTATGAGAGGAGTCCAATACGATTCCCATATGTTTCCCCCCCACCCCCACTCCCCCTCTCTCGCAGCTTTTGATTCGTGCTGTCATCCATATATCCTCATTCAGAAATCTGTCTGAGCATAGGGAGATCAGCGATGCTTTGGATGGAAACCTCTCAGAAGGTGAACATCTTCCAACAGGGTGAAGGAATAAATAACAGAACACACATTTAACGTATTCAGTTATTCACTGACTGGAAACTCCATACATATGTCTGGAATCCTCTTCTTCGTCTGATATGTTGACATTAAAGTGGGACTTGAATACCTCTGATCCCTTGGTGAATGTTTTGTGTTTCTGTTTTGGGGTATGCAGCCTCATACACATGTGTTCGTTTGTAGGGTTAAATATTGTACATTTTGTATTTTCCAGCATCTTCTTGGACGGAATTATAGTTGTGAATGACTAGCGATTGAGTTTTGAGGTTTGTGATCATTAATATACTGTCAAATTTACATTGCTAGCAAAAAAATAATAGCAGCTAATATTACATTTTCCACAATGTAACCCTAAACCATATCAAAATGTGTGCTTGGTATGATCATGTCCTGAAGTCCATCCCTTTACGACTGAACCATCTAAGTTTTAACGATTTGACTGCCACTCAAATCACAGCCAACAAGCTTCCCACGCTGGCAGCAGACGAAACTCCAGCCGCCGACACCCCCGCCTGACTCTCACCAGCGAGAGGTACACCCTCTCCCTCCTGCTGCCAGTCAGTCGACAGACTGCAGCGACATCGATTGCAGCCGTCACGCACAACGCTAAGTATGACACAAGTCCTCAAGGTGGACAGCTAGCGTTGATGTTGAGGAGAGGAACATCACACTGAACCACCACATTGGCAGAGGCTCTAAATGTTGCGAGCCGCTCCGGACAGCTCAGAAGCAGGATCAATTACCTGGGCGCGTGTGCTTAGAGGGTTTCAACGTGGTTGATTGTGATGCAACGTTAGTCAAGCAACAGCATGAATAACATCAGCAGAGGAGAAGAGAAAGACTGGTGTTAACTCTCAAAGGGATTGACATGTGTGAATAGCTATGAACACACAAAACGTTTAGTGGAGCCAAACACTCCTCCACATAGTTCTGCTCAAAACTTTAGAGACAACCCACGTTGTAAAAATAATGACTCACGCACAAACACACACACACACACACACACACACACACACACACACACACACACACACACACACACACACACACACACACACACACACACACACACAAGAACAGGCATACACACAAAACGATACAAAACTTCTTAAAATATCTGCAAAAGTAGCATCTGGGAAAACTCCACAAAGTGCTCATTGCTATACTAAAATCCTTAAGAGACTCACCTGTAAATCCCTTTAGAATCGCACAGGAGGAAAGCCTGCCTTCAAGCACAACGTTCAACACACGCCTTGACTCTCGACCACAGGCGAAAAAGTCACAGTTGCTCAATAAATAAAAACTAGACGTTTAGAATGAGCCAGTAATCTCTAGGTCCTGTAAAGTTAACAAGGTCCTGCTCCGTTTCACTGTGTGTGTGTGTGTGTGTGGGTGTGGGTGGGTGTGTATATGTGTGTGGGAATGAGAGGAAGAGAAGGAGAGAGAGAGAGAGAGAGGGAGAGAGGGAGAGAGAGAGAGAGAGAGAGAGAGAGAGAGAGAGAGAGAGAGAGAGAGAGAGAGAGAGAGAGAGAGAGAAAGGGGATGGTGAGTGTGTGCAGTTGCTTGACCCTCTGTCGCTTCTTAAGGCATCTGGTGTTCAAATCAACCTCTGTCTCTCCCCCTTTCCTCTATTCACTCCATCTACCCCCCCACCTCTCCCTTTCTTTGTATCACTTTTCCCTCACTCACTTGATCTATCTCTCACTGTCTTCCTTTGCGTCTAACTGCATGTGTGTGTGTGTGTGTGTGTGCGTTTGTGTGTGTGTGTGTGTGTCTGTGTGTGTGAAGCGCAGACAGGAATGCTACTCACCTATTCTTCATCTCCTTGTACACCTACACTTGTTTTCTTCTACCACAGTCTGTCTCTCTCTCCTTTGCTCTATCTCTCTCTCTCTCTCTCTCTCTCTCTCTCTCTCTCACAGGCTCTTGGTGTGACAGACGTTCTGATGCAGGACAGCCCTGCTGGAGCCCATGCTGTTTCACAGTCTCTCTAACTCTGTCTCTCTTTCACTCTCTCTTTCGAGTACATAACTCGTTGCTTCTTTGCCTCTCAAAAGTCCAACACACTTTCCTCCTTTGACAATTTAACGCTGGGTTTTCCTCCCTCTGCTTTTCAGCCCACCCCCTCCATCTCACCCCACCCACCCCCCACCCCACCCTCGAAGCTAAAGAGCTCAGCACCGGAGGAACGCTACTGCTTATGAATACAGATTAGCCAACTATCATAATATAGAAATTGGCCCATGCCAAAGTTGCATGCACGCACGCATATACATACACAGACTTGCACAAACACCATCACACACAGACACACAGACACACAGACACACAGACACACACACACACACACACACACACACACACACACACACACACACTCGCACAAACACAAACACACACACTTTTTTGGAAATACTCGCTGGGTGCATGTACACTGGAAAAACTACTATTTCTTGATCTTAAATTACTTTTGTCCAGCAGACAATGCTTCTCAATTCATTGTTTGTGGAAAGATATCTGCCGGCTGTCTCTGCAACAATGGCCGTCAATGCTGTAAAGGTTGTGTCTTTTTTCCCATGCTCCTCCCTGTCCATGGTGTGCCGTGATTGGGCGGGACGGTGCAGGTATACTGTACAAGCACTTGATAAATGTTGTCATTTCAGTCCATTTACCCAGCATGCTGTATTACATTGAACATGGATTTCATCTCAGCCAATCACGGCGGAGCATTTAAAAAACATGATACATCTTAACTGTTGCCATACCCTGCGGTACCTCACTGACACTTCCAATCCCTAAATCCCCTTGTCCGTCAAACAGGCAGGACAAATTGGGTTGGAGAGTTGCTAAGGTGACAGTGTTTCTCAACGTTGATACACAACGTACGTGAACGTGAATTGAATTGTTCTTGTAAGATGAAATGTATGTTATTTCAAACGTGCATGTCTTTTCTCCGTCTATACATGATGATTATATACTTTGGTGGACATTAAGACCTCTGAAGCGTATGCTGGTGTCTTCCCTGAAGGAATAATATTATGAAAATGTATGACTTTGAGAAGCTATAGAATCTAGGAGGCACAGTATTTATTATGCAGGTATTAATAAAAGGCTTATCATACCAGTGAAAAAAAGTGACCCCTTTTCGGTTTAATAACAGGAAAAAGTCTTGAGAGAAATGTCAGATGAAAGCAGATACAACATTCTTCGTCTAATGCCCTTCTCTGCTCCTGTCAGATTTACATCAGTCCACGCCTTCATCTTGTCACCTCCATTTACAGAGTCACACACACTTCCCTTACTTTTTCACATACACAGACATACATAAACACACACACACACACACACACAAAAACACGTGAAAAGACACACAGACACACACAAACACACATGCACACATGCTTGTCATCGGTTCATCTCAGTGCTGATGATGACTGGGGCCAGTTGAGAGGCCAAAAAATCACTGGCATTAAACCAGTCCCTTGCATACCTCAGTCTATCTTCTTCCAACACACACACATGAATGAACGCACATATGCTGACACACACTACACTGTTAGACACACACACACACACACACACACACACACACACACACACACACACACACACACACACACACACACAAACACACACACACACACACACACACACACACACACACACACACACACACACACACAAATGCACACATACAGACCCACACAATCACAGGTCAAGTCCTCATTACATTTTCTGCCTATATTAGTGCCTCAAATCCTCTTTAGCAAACATATTTCATGCCTGCATGTTTATACACATTTACAGGAGGAAGCATGCCTCAACCACAACTCCACCTGAGAACTGAATAAACTCATCTCTGTGTCTCTATCGTTCCCTCTCTCGCCTTTGGGACAGAGTAATCAAGACATTTGAATAACCAGTTAAATGAATAAAAAGCTGAATCTAAGGGGTTGATATTCTACTTAAAGGCAGTCCAATCTAAACCTGATGAAATACTACGAGGGCAGAGATATCACTCCTACAACAACATCCGTTGTTATACATGCTGTAGGGTAAAGGAAGGCAAGAGTCCTCATGTTCATAACATCCAGGTGCAAGTGTGCATAGTGCGTTGCTTAGGGGGCCTTGTGGGCATTCTGGCTTTCGTTTGATTCAAAACTTTAAAGCACATCTGTATAATTCATTTTAAACCGACATCATTTGATTTCATATTTGCTCTAGCTTTGGCAGAAATCTCACTCTTAGTATCATTTTTTACAACACTTACCGCCCTTTTTTTTAAGAGTTCATAACAGGCTAAGCCCATTCTGCCTAGCGCTGTTCAGCTTCTATTTATTCTGACTCTGTCTGCCCCCCCCCCCCCCCCCCACGGCTCATTCCCATGTATTTCCCCTCCGTCATTCACAATCCTTAATAATCTCTAACTTCATATCTCTCTTTCTCAGGATCTGTACCCTTTTATGAGAACTCCTTTCATTGAGAAGAAAGGATCTGGTCTGATAATTGCAGCTCTTTGTCTCCTTTTTACAGTATCCATGGTGAAGGAAGAGGTCCATTCTAACCGCAGCCGTCGGATTAGGAGACTTTAGTGTTGTTAAGGTTATTTTCTGGGTTCATTTCTTTACTATTTATCAGGCTTTTAAAATACAAAAACACGGCCAACGCAGATTTCTAGCTCCCTGAACGTGGGTGGCCTGCTTCTCTGCTCATTATCGTCCTCAATCCTGTTCTGGCAAATAAATAGGCCACAAGGCATTTTTTTATTTTTGGAAAAGGCATTTTTGTTTGATGTAGCAAGCGCATTATGGGATGTATTGCTGTAAATGTTTAGAGCTGCCTGGTCCAGGGCCATGATCTGTTCATGTAGATACGCATTCCCCGGGCTCGGTGTCACCACGACATGCAGACTATTACATTACTGATCAAAACATTGCCACAAACCGTTTTGTATTGTACAATACTGAAGAACATACTCCATGAGTAAAATCCTCACAAATAAAACAATACTTTATTCAAAGTAAAACTCCTCTATTAAACTCCCTACTGCAGTAAAAGCACCAAAGTAGAGCATTGAAATAAGTAAATATTGTAAATATATAACATACGCTCACTTTAATTGAAATACATAATTTTTTGCTATTAAATAGAATGAAAATAGAATAGAATGAAATAATATACATCCTCTCACAGTCCCCTCCACACACTACTTTGACTATTTTATAATGTCTCAATGTATTGTTTTTTGTCACCCTTTTTTTTGCTGCTCTCACTCTTTTTTTGCCGTTCATGGATTCTTCAACACAGCTGTGTCAATTTGTGAGCTGTGATGGTGCAAGAAAAGACAAACACCTGTGCGCTCTCTCTCTCTCTCTCTCTCTCTCCCTCACACTTTCTCTCGCCCTCTCTCACCATCTTTCTTCATCTCTCTCTCTCTCCTATCTCCCTTCTCCGAAAGCTCTTGTCACGCAGGCTGCTCCTCTCCTCTGAAGCACCGGCTTTGGAAGCCAAGTTTCCATCAACTGATGGACCATAAAATGTTATTGTTTTCCATTTGCAAGGTGTTGCTATATTCTGTTACTACAAAGTGATCAACCTAATAATATTGGGATTCTGGAACTCATTTTAATGTGTTTTCTGTTAATAATAGAACAATATTGCAGATTGTATATTATACACACATGGGGGATGAGGGATATGGGGAATTTTTGTTGAAAGGTCTGAAATAGATCTGAGGAAAATGTATATTTCAAAGGGGCCCTGTTTCAGATTTACACTGTAAATATCTAATGACCAGAAAGGAAATTAAATGGCCCCCAAGCTTTGTAATTCATGGTGCAATGGAATTATTGACTTTGATTGATTGCCTATTTGGTTTGGATTGAAGTCGGCCATTCATAGCTCAAAAGTACAGTATGAGAACCCTGCGATGTAGAACAATACATCCACAGCAAGAGAGGAGTGGATCTTGCAATGGTCGGGACATTCCTTCCACCACAACCCGGCCCCAATAAAGGAACGTTGGTTCTCGGAAACAAAAGCCATTTCTTGGAGCTAAAGACTAAAGATTAAAGACTTTCCAACAGAAAATAAAATGTAATGGTCAGTGTTAACCTGACATCTTGTCAAAGATATCCGTCCGCTCATGCTAAAATCCTGGACATTACCGTTAGCCAAAATAAAGGCAGTTGTCATTACTGTAAAGCTGGGAGTGTTTTTGATAAACAACCACATTGGCTGACAGAGCCCACCAATCATATCCCTCTACCAACGATGACATTTCCTTGGCGTTTGTTTGTTGTTATGATTTCACAGCACACAGTACACTCCATATGCTTCTCAGTGGTCACGTATGGCTTTATTGGAGACATATGTTTCTGCTGCATGTACATTCTGGAAGATTTATGTGTTGGATTGACTTGAGCTGCATTTCTATCAACTGACCACTTTTTGTTATGGTATTGTTTTGAATTGCAACATATCCTGAGGTTGCTTGACTATACAAAAATACAAATAAGAAAATAATGTGAACACCAACCACTTCAGTACTGATCTCTGATCCCAAACTTTTTTCGAAACTTTGGTAGTATTTGTTGGTAGTTTGGTAGAATGTTGCTTTGGTTTTTCTTAGCCTCACCTCTGAATGACTTTGGATAAACATTTCTAGGTACAGTAGGTATCATTAAGTTGACATGCCAGTAGGTTACAAATAATTAAATCGGAAATGACTTCAGCAGAGCAGAAAAGATGATGATACACACAATATGTGTGTGTGAGAGTATGTGTTTGTGTGTTTGTGTGTGCGTGTGTGTGTGTGTGTGTGTATGTGTGTGTGCGTGTGTGTGTGTTTGTTTGTGTATGAGTATGCGTGGTTGTGTGTCGTTCTGACAAGTATGCATGCATAGATATGTTAGTAATGCTCGGAGCTGCATAATGTTAATATGTCAAACGAAACCTCCTTATGAAACGGCTCCCTGTGTTCATCTGTATAACAGAGAGAGACCCCGGGTGGGGCCGATGAAAAAAAGAGGTGTGACCGTGTGACAATGGAGGGGGTGGGGGGGTATGTCTCCGTGTGCATGCGTTTGTGATGGCAGGAGAGGTGATTAGGAGTTTGCTTCATCTGACGGGCACAGACAAATCAGAACAAATCTTGCTGGACCCCGGGGCGAAAACATATATGGTATGGTACAGACACACACGCACACACACACACACACACACAGACAAACACACACAGACACACAGACACACACACACACACACACACACACACACACACACACACACACACACACACACACACACACACACACACACACACACACACACACACACAGAGTCATAGCTATGCAGGGTATGTTATTTGCCTCAAGCTGTCTTCAAGTGTCCATCTACAACTCTGAAGTAGGTTGTGCTTGTGCACGTACTTCTGGGTAAAATGCATAATGGGATTGAAGCTCAGGGTATGGCTCACTGGGTGTGTTTGGGGATAAATTCCTATTCAAAGAAACTCTGGTTCCATGTGAGGAAATGGAGCAGGACTCATCTGTCTTTCAGCTCTGTGTCAGAGCTGTCAGTCATGCTCTCTTTCTCTCTCCCCCCTCCCTCTCTCTCTTTCAGTCTCTCCCTCTCTCCTCCTTCTCTCACTCTTTCTCTCTCTCTCTCCCCCTATCTCCCTCTCTCTCTCTCTCACACTCTTTTTTTTCTCTCTCTCTCTCTCTCTCTCTCTCTCTCTCTCTCTCTCTCTCACCTGTGATGAACTCACTTTGAGCCATAACAACAGGAAGACATGAAGTCATCCATATGTATCAGCCCACAGCAGCGCTGCCAACCAGCCAGAGGACAGAGAAGCACAGGATCCTGGTGAGGGTGGGGATGAGGGAGGGGGTGAGGGCAGGCAACATACAGACTCACTTAGTTCATGTGAGCTCACTGAGCATAGGGAGAGATTGTTTGTTTTGATATTCATCCAATGTGTGAATATCTGCCAGAATAAATGCCACCAATAATAACCTTAAAAAAATACTCTTGTTTCAAAAATGTGTGTCTAAAGTTGATACCTAATATTTTGCATCAATAGAGCAATTGTGGCACACAAATATCAGTATAACGACTATCAGTCAAAATACAATTTAACCAGAGTGGTTTAATGTAAAATCAATGAAGCAAAAATCAATGAAAGTGAATATAATAACAGCTGACGGCATAACTCTTTAGAGCAGGAGCATCATAAATCACACACACACACACACACGCACACACACACACGCACACACACACACACACACACACACACACACACACACACACACACACACACACACACACACACAAACACACAGATTATTTTTGTGTTCACACTTTCTCCCGTTGGCTTCCCTAAAACGCCGCCCCCTTCTGCAGACTTCTTCCGAGAGCCCCCGTAGCGCCGCCCCCTTCTGATGAGGTCTTCTCTGAGCGCCCCCGTAGCGACGTCGCCTTCTGATGACGTATTTGGTGTTTACAATGGCGGCTCCTTGCTGAATGAACTGAGGTATTCGGAGCTGCAGAAACTGTACACGTTAACTAAAATAATAACATCAAAGGAGTCGTTTGAAAATGTCCAACCGCACGGCTTATTTCTACGACCCGGACGTCGGTAACTTTCACTATGGTGAGTGATCCTGTACTGCAGATATAAGATGATGTGTGTGACCTGTGCATTGGGGATGTTCAACATTTTCTGCGATTCTTCACGATGTCACTCTACTTACTTTACCAATGAGCCATTATGTGGTGTGTATAATGGTGCATTCTTTCCAAATGTCGATAAACCCTCACGTTTGAGTTTCAAATATCGCTCATTACCTGCCTAGACGATTCTAATGTATGTAATAAGCATTGATGATTTATTAATATCAGAGTCCGGATAATATTTCGTAGCAGTGACCGAATATCTATTTGACTGGTATGACGTAATTTCTTGCTGTTTTTTTTACAGAAATATTTTAAATATTAAAAAATCCAGTTTCCGTTCTGGTAGAGGAGAGCGAGCTCCATTCACAATCCGTGTGTTATTTGTATATATTATATAATTATTATTGTGTAATGTGTTATAACCGGAAACAATGTAGGAATTCAGTCATATTCCGAGAACATTGAGGTAATAATGTTACGTTTGTTGTTCATTTCTGAAACAATACCTTCTGGATGATAAGCAGTATGATAATTTTGAATTTATTAATCCCCATCGGCTATCCCAGCTGTTCTTTTTGTATAAAGTCGGTTTCTAAAAATAAATTGTCCCGCTCTTTATGGCAGGGAATATACGTTTCCATGGGAATAATTAGATTGATGCTTCAACATACTCAATATTCTTAATATACTCCTAAATGCACCACTGAGCGCCACAGGAAGTCATTCCTGCCTGTGGCCATAAAACTCTATAACTCCTCCCTCTGATAATCTGACAAATGACTATTTAAAATAAACAAACTATAATTTATTCATTTACTCTTCATTTTCATTGCTATTTGCACATAAAACAGAATGTAAATATTGTATTCTAAATTTGTGAATATAACCCACTAAGAGATGTCCACTTTCACTAAGAGATGTCCACTTCTTACTTTAGTCTTACTTTTATTTTATTGTATTTTATTTATGATTTTCTATTCATAATGTTATCTTCTATGCTTGTAATTCCTATGTGTACGGAGCACCTGGAACGAAACAATTTCCCCCCGGGGATCAATAAAGTTTTCTGATTTTGATTCTGATTCTGATTATACGACTGTATTGATGTCTCCCAGCTCTGTAGGATCTATTGTTTCTCCTTTGGTTGTCTGGGAGCTGCAGTTTTCCCTTGAGAAGCTCTGATTTCTGTCCCTGAGGCCATCCTGATCTTTCTATCTCCCAACATCCTAACAATGATTTTAGTTACAGAGGTGTATGGACAAGCTCGGTTTGGGTCCATGCACTGATCAATACGTATTAAAAGATAAGTGAGCTGTTAACGGTGAACCCTGTGGCCCTGCTAGGTGCTGGCCACCCTATGAAGCCCCACCGCCTGTCCCTGACCCACAGCCTGGTGCTGCACTACGGCCTCTACAAGAAGATGATGGTGAGCAGGTTTCCCGCAGCACTTTACAGCTTAGGCAACACACGCCTGACTCCTTAACCACGTCGTCCAAAAATATCTTCCATCTTCTATAATCTTAAGTTTTGAATTTTTTAAAAGTTAAACTTGTTTCAGTGGTTATTTTGACTTACAGCTTAGGCAACACACACCTGACTCCTTAACCACGTCGTCCAAAAATATCTTCCATCTTCTATAATCTTAAGTTTTGAATTTTTTAAATGTTAAACTTGTTTCAGTGGTTATTTTGACAATGTTGTTTAGCACTGCCGATTTATTAATTGTATTTTATTATTAGTAGTATTATTATTACAAGTCAGGAGTCAAAGCGCTGTCACACACAGCTCTAGGGGAGCAGGGTGAATCGTTATGGTCAACACCTCAGTGGGGTCCGTCTTGGTCAACTGCGGGACCATAATGACAGACATATACAATACACAGCATTCATATGTCCACTTGGACATTTGAAGATGATGATGGTGCTTTTGCCAAAGGTGATGCTTTGATCAAGAAAAGTGACTTCTTAAAAATTGTCAGGCTAAAATGAATTAAAGCAGATATTGTTGCATTGCATAATAGTCAAATCTCACACACAGATAGTTAATCACTTCTTATAATTGTGGCTTCAACGGGTGAGTAATTGAGTTGTAATAGTGGGTAACAGTCAGACAGGTGCGGTCATTCATTCCGTCTCGGCTCCCAGGTGTTCAAGCCCTACAAGGCCTCTCAACACGACATGTGCCGGTTCCACTCAGAGGACTACATTGACTTCCTGCAGAAGGTCAGCCCCAACAACATGCAGGGCTTCACCAAGAGCCTGAACACCTTCAACGTCGGTGACGACTGGTACGCTCATTCCCTTCAGTCTCAACATTTAACATTCATTTTTTATTCATGATTTGCCATTTTTTTTATTCATTTGCAATTCATAGGTGCCTACAAGTGGTTTGTAAATTGTCAAAAGATGTCACACTTCACATTTGTGTGTGTGTGTGTCTGTGTGTGTGTGTGTGTGTGTGTGTGTGTGTGTGTGTGTGTGTGTGTGTGTGTGTGTGTGTGTGTGTGTGTGTGTGTGTGTGTGTGTTTAGTCCTGTGTTTCCAGGCCTCTTTGAGTTCTGTTCCAGATACACAGGAGCATCATTACAAGGAGCTACGCAGCTGAACCACAAGGTAAACCTCCCCTCGACCACCCAGAAAAATAGAATTCATCTTTCCATCTCACTGAATGACTTCTACAGCTCGTAATGCTTGAGCTGAGCTAACTCAGCCTCTCATGTATTCATTTAGCAGACACATTTATACACAGACACTTTCATGTGTTGACACAATGCATGCAATCCTACGGAACCCGTAAAGGGACATGGGGTAAAAAAAAATTTTTTACGTTTCTCGTGAGCGCGAGAAAGTATCTGGTGCGCACGAGAAAGCATCTGGTGCGCACGAAAAAGTATTTTGTGAGCACGAGAAAGTATCACTTGAGCACGAGAAAATATGTCGTGCCCTCGGGAAAGTATCTGGTGAGCACGAGAAAGTATCGTACGCATATCACTGGCAGTGTCACTGGCACACACACACACACACACACACACACACACACACACACACACACACACACACACACACACACACACACACACACACTGTCTGCCACTGATATGCGTTCGATACTTTCTCGTGCGCACTAGATACTTTCTCGTGCTCATCACCAGATACTTTCTCGTGCGCACCAGATACTTTCTCGTGCGCACCAGATACTTTCTCGTGAGCCCCAGATAATTTCTCGTGCTCAAGAGAAACGTTAACAATTTTTTATTTTTACCCCCATGTCCCTTTACGGGTTCCGTACAATCCTTATTAGGCAAACAACAAATTAAATTGCTGCTTGACCAAATCAGACCTGTGCCAGATGTCTGGGATATTGTCAGAGCTCCAAAGCGGATCATTCGTTCAGATATTTCCATGGTCCGCCCTGGAAGTCAAGGGAAACAGTTCAGAGCCATTTCTCCATCCATTCTGCAAATCCAATCAAAATGACAATAAGGCTTCCGGAGTACGTGTTCACGATGTGTTCTTGTCTGGTCTTTCTTCAGATCTGTGATATTGCCATCAACTGGGCTGGGGGGCTGCATCATGCTAAGAAGTTTGAGGTAAGTCCTCACTCTGGTCCTCATTCTGACCCTGATTCTGAATATTATATAAAACAATATATAATTATTTTTCAAGGATACTAAACACACATAGCTACTCAACAAGGAGAAGTGCCACTGATCTGCATTTTCAAGGATGGGTTACCTGCTAGTATGAAGACAATTGTTTCTCTTTTCAGTTTTAAACAGCCTTAAAGAAATGATTGAGCAGCAGATGCTCAAGGTTGTTTACTATGGTGTCTCCTTTATAGATTGTTTTAAAATGTATATTCACATGAATTCTGAAGGTGTGATAGGAATGCCATATCAACCTGCCAGGCGCTTTGCCGTATCCGAATCTTCCCGTTTCTACTTTCAGGCTTCAGGGTTTTGCTATGTCAACGATATCGTCATCAGCATCCTGGAGTTACTCAAGTACGTGGGCGTGTTGTTGAGGAAATGTTCCCCTCTTTTGTGTGTGTGTTGATGCAGATATGTTTTTGGTCATTAAGTGAGAACGGCCAATGTGTAATGTAATGGTTTTATTTAAGTGTGGGGATTCTAACATTGTGTCTGTCTGCATGTGTTGTAGGTACCACCCTAGGGTGCTCTACATAGACATCGACATTCACCATGGCGACGGCGTACAGGAAGCCTTTTACCTGACTGACCGCGTCATGACCGTGTCCTTCCACAAGTACGGGAACTACTTCTTCCCTGGCACAGGTATGTTCCCGCCCCCAGATATTACCGAATGATTTCTTGTTTAATTTTTTTTTTTATTATCACAACATTGCTATTTAACTTTGGGTGACCCTTGAATATGTTACGGATTGATCAAGAATCTTTTGTTAAAAATTCCAAAACATGTATAGATTTTTTTTTTTCCAGATTTTCATAAATTAAAGAAAAGATCTTCCTGATGTTTATTTGAAAATTAGCCTGTGGTGTTGAGTGTGTGTATTAATGTGTGATGCATCATGTGGTCGATCAGGTGACATGTACGAAGTGGGCGCCGAAAGCGGCCGCTACTACTGCCTCAACGTCCCCCTCCGAGACGGCATCGACGACCAGAGTGAGTCCCCAACCCCGAGCGGCTGGGCTTTCACTTTCACTTTCACTTTCCCTCCACACCACTGCATCCAGCATCTTCTGTTACTACAACCAGATAGTATAGTTCAAGTTCAAGTTCATTTTAGAGTCCATTCATTTAAAACAACAACAGTTGACTTATAAGATATAATTAAGTTATATGAGTTATAAAACAAACAAATAAAATGAAAACAATTAAACGCACAAAAAAAGGACACACTAGACAATAATAAAACCTACATGGAGTTAATTGCAAGAGAATATGAATGAGTTTTTAGGAAGGATTTGAAAAGTGGCAGGTCTGACCTCTTCAGTGGTGTTACCTTATAGCTGTCGTCCGATAGAATTGGATTTGGTTTAACTTAACCCTGATTTATAATGCTTTTCTCTTCATATGCATGCGTGACTCTATATCTGTCATGTGTATGTTTGTCCACTAGGCTACAGACAACTTTTCCAGCCAGTCATCAAGCAGGTTGTCGATTTCTACCAGCCCACATGTATAGTTCTGCAGGTGAGTCTCAATACCACACTTAAACACTGCTTCTGTTTGCCTTGATGTGGTGTTCACTGTGATGACCACTGAGGCCGTATTGGCCCGCCATGCAGATTGCAAGGGGATGGATGGACTAACATCAGTGACAGTGTCTGGTCTCGTTCTGTCGCTCTGTTCACCACGTGGCTCTTGTGGAGGGTCTTGCTTTGGGGCTTCTTCAATGCCCTGCTTGTCCACATTTTTGTGAAAATAGCATTACATAATAACATGTATTCATCATGGCAGCTCGAAAACCATATTTTCAAATTCATTTTGATCTAGAATTCGTAGGCCTAGAAAAGCCAGGCGGTATCTGTAAAGGAACCATTTTTCTTTTCTTTTTGGGTGATTAATAGTAAGGGATATTATGAATTATTAATTCTTTGAGTAAACAAACGCTGTGTCACCTATTTCTTCCAGTGTGGAGCCGATTCTCTGGGCTGTGATCGACTGGGCTGCTTCAACCTCAGTATACGAGGACACGGGTAAGATGTCGCCTTCACCTGATCACACAGACCTCACCCAAACTCAATCACCTCATAATCTGTCTATAACAGGCACATTTAGCAGACGCTTTTATACTAAGCGACCTACAACCATTAATACACAATCACACAGCGATGGCCGAGAGTCAACATGCAGGGCCACAGCTAGCCCGTCGGGTACAAGGAGCTGGGGATCGAACTAGCAACCTCCCGGTTACATTAAATCCCATTAAGCCAATAATTCACCGTGCTCTCATGACTAATGTTAACCCATACGTGTGTGTTAGTTAAACCATACGTGTGTGTCAGTTAAACCATACGTGTGTGTCAGTTAAACCATACGTGTGTGTCAGTTAAACCATACGTGTGTGTCAGTTAAACCATACGTGTGTGTAAGTTAACCCATACGTGTGTGTTTGTTCCTCAGGGAGTGTGTGGAGTTTGTGAAGAGCTTTGGCATTCCTCTGTTGGTGCTGGGTGGTGGAGGCTACACCGTCAGGAACGTAGCGCGCTGCTGGTGGGTTCCCAGGGACCCCAATGGAAATAAGCCTTCAGGCTTCATTGTGTCATCCCTGACTATTTATGTATTGTAATGTATGACCCAGGGTGCTGTTTCAAAAATAGTCAAATAAAATCCATCCATCAATCAATCAATCAGTCCATGACCACACACACACACACACACACACACACCCACGCACACACACGCGTAACCTAGTGACCACAGTCCCGTGACGTTACTGAGATTTCTAACGGGTTGTTCTGGCGCCTTCCAGGACCTACGAGACGTCGCTGCTGGTCGATGAGCCCATCAGTGATGAGCTGCCTTATAGCGGTGAGAGACAGACCTGGACCCTTCCTGTCAGCTTCAATGGACCTATCGCTAAGCCCCTCCCTTCAAACGCAGCGGACCAATGACGATAGTCTATCAACCAACTACGGGGCGGGGGCGGAGAATGACAATTGTCTATTTCCAATATATTTGCATAACTAATTTTTTTAGTATATAGTTTATTGTATAATTAAAAAAAAGGTTGTTTTTTGTAATACCTTAGTTGTAACATTGATGTCTCCTCATACCACTACCAAACTCATATCATGCCTTTTATATTTCAACCCTTCTCTCCACCAGAGTACTTTGAGTACTTTGCTCCAGACTTCACCCTTCACCCAGATGTCAGCACCAGGATAGAGAACCAAAACACCAGACAGGTAACCACGACGACACCCTTTCACCCTGGGATAACCCTTTTAAAACGGACACACGGCCTTGATCTCAAACTCAACCCTGTGTGGTTATATCGGTGTCGGTACAGTAAGGATGTTCGTAGAAACAAGTGCAAAGCACTCACAATCACTAGGTTAACCCATTCTCCGTATAAAACAAATGTGTGAGTGGTGAAGCTCCCTCCGGCCCCGGCCTGTTGGGAAAACGAGTCGAGGTCTAGCTAGAGATGTGTAGAACATTCAAATGAGGCTATTGAAATGTTAGTGTTTAGACTTTTGATCTGCAATTGTGTTATAAGACAAATGGTAACACAAAATATGCATTAAGCCTATAGAACACACAAATGACAGTGTGTGTGCGTGTGTGTATGTCTTTGCGTCCGTCTGTCTGTGTGTGTGTGCGCGCGCGTGTGTGTGTATGCGCGTGTGTGTGTATGTGCGTGTGTGTGTATGCGCGTGTGTGTGTATGCGCGTGTGTGTGTGCGCTCGCCCCCCCCAGTACCTGGAGCAGATCCGGCAGACGGTGTTTGAGAACCTGAAGATGCTGAACCACGCCCCCAGCGTGCAGATCCACGACGTCCCCAACGACCTGCTGGGCTACGACCGCACGGACGAGCCCGACCCCGACGAGAGGGGTGCAGAGGACGGCTACAGCAGGTACACACACCTACGCTGGACTGTACTACACTGTACTACACTGTACTGTACTATATTATACTATACTATATTATACTGTACTACACTGTACTGCACTATATTTTACTGTACTATACTGTACTATATTATACTGTACTACACTGTACTATACTGTACTATATTATACTGTACTACACTGTACTGTACTATATTATACTGTACTACACTGTACTGTACTATATTATACTTCACTACACTATACTATACTACACTGTACTACACTACTATACTATATTATACTGTACTATACTGTACTATATTATACTGTACTATATTATACTGTACTATACTATATTATACTGTACTACACTATACTATACTATACTATACTATACTACACTAATCGATACTGTACTTTTAAGGAGGCCTTTGTTAGTTTTTTCACACGTGGAATAATTAAGACAAAGGTGAAGGCGACTGGTCCAGCCTCATGTTAACATAGGCCTGTGTACGGTATGATAAACATCAGGCAGAAAGCCAGGTCCCGATTATAATGGCAAGCTCCTTTTATGGATCGGGTTAGGCGAGATGTTCCTTACCTTAGCAGAACGTTTTGTAAACATCTTAAAAAATAGTAAATGAGGCCAGTCATGGGAAATGATATTGTGCGCATTGTAAGCGCTACAATACACCAAATGCCATAAGCGAAATGCTTAACATCATTTTTTGAAATCAAATAATATTATAGTGGATAATAATCAAGTAAAAATCCCTACTTCCTAAAGGGCTCAAAACATAATCTCGAAGAAGCATGGTTTACTTAAAAGCGTTAAAAGTTAATTAATGTTCTGGTATCGCTAGAGATTCATTGCAGTTTATTGAGAAATGTCCAGAGGTCCCAGCTGTGTCCTCACTCCCCCCCTGTGACCCCCAGACCTGAGGCCGCCAACGAGTTCTACGACGGCGACCACGACAATGACAAAGAGAGCGACGTGGAGATCTGACCCGGGACAGATGGACACTCGTCCACCTCTTCCACCTCCCCCACTCGCTCCCTCAATCCATCCATCCTCCTCCCCCTCTGAGAGGGCCCCTGTCTTACCATCAGACGCCATGTGGACTAGCCATCGGCCCCGTTCACCTAGAGGCCATCTTGGTTCTGAACGCTATCTTGGGGAATAGAGGGCAGATCCACGATCACCCAGATAGAGTTGAGAACCATAATCGAGCCAAGATGGCCGCTAAGTGAATATGGCCCATTTCCGAGACACTTCTAAAGCTCTTGCCCTTGGGTCATCCCCTGTGGGCGTGTCCATGGTTAGGACACGTCCTCATGTGATTCAATCCACATGACCTCTGGGGGTCAAAATAGGGGCCCTTTAAACCGGTCAGTGTTCACCACCAGTGACCCACGTTGTGTACTGTATTGTTTTCATTGTCACACACATTGTAAGGATATTTGTCCTGCACCCTCCTGTCACTGAGGTGTAAGGGGGATTCCTTCCAGCCTTGGTTAAAGCGCTCGCGTCCTAAATGGATCTCGTCGGTGTGGGCTTAATGTAGACGCTGGAATTTGTGTTGGCAGGTCTGTATCTTTCCCAAATTTGACAATTAGGAAATGCGCAACAAGATATATTTTCATTCACACCCCTCCTGGGCTGCGGAGCCCTGGGCGTGGCTGTTGGGCTGGGAGGGGTCAACATGCTACTTAGATGTGCTTCATGTGGTTACTAACTGGACTTTATTCTGGTCCCGTGCCATCAGTGAAGCAGGATGGGGCCACAGTGGAAAGTCTTTTTCTATCGTCTGAACCGACACAGGCCTGGTGTATTTTTAGGCCTGCAGGTTAAATGGGATGTTTTTGTTTTTTATACATTGATGCTTTTAATAAAAAAAAGATAACACTTGAAGGCTTGATTCCCCTTGTTTTACACATTATGCATGCATTATATGTGTTATTTATTTTTCATTTTAATGCCTTAGGTGGTTTTGGGAACAAACATAAACGCTGTGCGACACAAGCCTGTAAGAGTAAGCTTCAGCCTAAACATAGGTCAGAGTACAAGTGCACACAGAAAAATTACATTTTGCCTGACAATAGCAAAATGTATTACTTATGGATAGTCACCTTAGCGTATATTAAAGAACTCTTGAACTTTTGATAGATTTTCATTTCCACAATTGTTGCTAGTGTAACTATGTTGTGGGAAATGGCATTTTGGATGTATATATATAAACTTGAGTACCTATATCTATTTTAAAACATATTTACACTAGCTTGTTATTTAACTACACAACAATCTCAGTTTGTGCAAAGTTCTGGTTATCGAGGTATTGGTGAGTTGGTATAATGTACAACTTACAAGACACACACACACACACCTTTTCTGTATGTAACCAAGCGGATCACACCGTTCCAAATCGACCCTGATTCTACGCTCTATTGTCCATAGCCCACGAGCTGCTGGAAATAGCACTGGAAAGGCCAGGGTGAAGTGTCCCAGGCAAGATCATGGACTATTATTTTTAACAATTACAACTATTTAAATGTTAGTGTCCCCTCTGGGGTGGTCGCGAGATTCTCTTTGTCTTCATGGATGACAGGACAATAACGAAGTCAGGGTCAGAGTTTACACACATCCTCAAGGACCAGGAAGAAAAGTGAGTCACTTAGTGTCAAACTTGCAAAATGGAGGACTTGGCTGCCTTTATATCACAAGCCCAGGAACCACATATATTCAAGTGCAATATATTCAGGAACGCCTCCTCTCTGCCACACATTGTGACCTTCCTCCCCCACAATACCAAGGAGTCCTGCATGTCGATGGTTAGAAAGAGACACATTGATGGACCTGAGGTCATAAAGGACTTTATTCCTCATTCATCCAGTGAAATATCAACCTGTTACACAACAAACAATACATTAGGAGGATACACACAATACTATCTGAAGAAAATCAACCTCTCACAACCAAAGCCAAGGCCCATGTTCCCAAATGCCTTTTGAAAAAACATATTTTGTTGAACCGTACAAGTATATTCTCATGAACATTTTATAGAGAAAACCAGGTGGCACCTTTTCTGTTTTTGTTCACCAACTGGCTTTTACAACTGGTACTAGCAATGCTGGTTAACATGGATGCACTCACACACAAAGCTAATAATAAATACACTCAGAGGCTCATGGGGAGTTTGGCTTTGGCTTAATAAAACAACTTCTGACATGAACCCCTTCAGTCTCAAGCTTTGATTGAAGCTGGTTAGAGTTTGGCAAGTCTAAACCTGTTTGACCTTTGACCTTCCCTCCGTTTTCATATTCTTATTAGTGGAGGCCTAGATTTTAGCACCAAAGTTCAATGAGTAAAAGCTTCTTCATTCATCCTAGCCATTTCCAGACCTGGATCTCACAGTTATGTCCCAATGCAGTTGTAACTTATACTGCAAATAAATAACCTTTTCACTTGCTATTTCAGTTCCAGTTAGCACACACTATGAGGATCCTGAATCAAACCAATGTGGAGTATTAGGCAGCATGCATACTGGAACTAACAGCCTTTCCTGGGAGCCTAATGAAAGGGATTTTCTTTCACCGTTTGAGGAAAATATTTTCTTCTTATTACTCGTTCATTTTCTGTGATGCCACTGTGAATTCAGCCCTCTCTCCTCAAGGAACCACAGCAGCAGCTGTAGTTCAAACACAAGTTAACGTACCACTTGACAGTATTATTATTAGAGTCAAGCACTGACAAGGGCAGTAGAACTGAGAGAGAAACACAAATGGAGGGAGAGAAAGGCAGAGAACCAGGACTAAAGTGCAGGGTGGAGACAGAGGCAGAGGGAGGGTCGATTGAGATGCTACGGCAGCGTTGGATTATGGGTAGTTGTACTTTCCTTTTTTTCTCAACGAGAATAAAAACAATTACTAATACAGGGACAGATAGCGGCATCAAAACATGTATCAAACATGACCAGCCAGAAAAATAGAAGCTAAGAGTTCAAGACATAGACACAGTAATATATCCAGGGCACTTCACCATAACAAAAACCTTATTCCTTCGAATCCCACCGTGACCAGTAGACCGGGCCTCCCACTACCAGGTAGCTCTGTGTCTGACTGGGATGGTGGAGACCCCACAGGCGGTCTGGGGACCTAGAGCTCCTCGCTCTCGTACAGCGGGGCGGTGTGTTGGGCCGGGGGAGCCCCTGCAGGCGGGGCCAGGGGGCTCAAGGAGCTCAGCAGTTTCAGGGTTTTGGAGCCGGGGGGCGCTGTCTTCATGGGTTGGGTCGTCCGGGCTAGGGCAGCGAGGAGGCGAGAGAGAGAGAGAGAGAGGGGGGGGAGAGAGATAGAGGGGAAGACACACGTGAGACTGACGCAGCAGCACAACCTGTCGCTATCTAGTGGTTCTGTTCTCTGTGATCCTGTGAGCCCATCCCATAGAAAGGTGTTGTCAACAATACGGCATGTGGGCAGCATGTGGCTCAGGAGGTAAGAGCGGGTTGGCTGGCAACCGGATGGTTGCTAGTTTAATCCAAGAGACCTCCTAGCTGAGTGTCAAGGTGTCCCTGAACCCTGATGGATCACGACGAGCTGGCTGTCGCCTTGCGTGGCTGACACCGCCGTTGGTGTGTGAATGTGTGCATGGATGGGTGAATGTTGGGTAACATTGTAAAGCGCCTTGAGTGGCCACTGGTAAGAAAAGCGCTATATAAATGCAATCCATTTACCCTTAACCCATACCAACGAGAGAGAGCAAGGGAGAAAGATGTTAAAATGTAAAAGCCTAAATGTGAAAGATTAACAGTATCAACAACAACAGTGAGCCACATCTACGCTTGAACCTTGAAGCAGGGTGTAGAGTGCAGACACACTTTGTGAGCACCAGGGTATCATGGATCAGTGTGTTTGCCAGTGTCGCTGCCATGGTGACTATGTCCCTGCAGATAGAGGCCAGGAGAGGCGCGGTGGGGACAGTCGCTCCCTACTGTGACCGCTTGGTTCTGCTGTGAGACGAGCTCCAGCCAAACATTCCTCTGGTGCCAGGGTCTAAAAATAAGGGCCTCTCTCTCTCTCTCTCTCTCTCTCTCTCTCTCTCTCTCTCTGCCTTGAGCCGGGCCTGTGTAAAGCACTGCTCTCTGGGTGGGATTCCTTTCAAACATTTACAGGATATTGGTTCCTGACAGGAGAGAGCCATATGTGGCTGAGAGAGAGAGAGAGAGAGAGAGAGAGAGGAAGCGAGAGAGAGAGAAAGAGAGAGACAGAGAGACAGGGAGAGAGACAGACAGTGTGACAGAGACCAAGAGACAGGGAGAGAGAGGGAGAAAGAGAGAGACAGACAGAGTGACAGAGACAGGGAGAGAGACAGACAGTGTGACAGAGACCGAGAGACAGAAACAGAGAGGGGGAGAGAGAGAATTATAAGGCCTAGCCAGCTCCGGTAACACGTCCATGGCAGCGCCATGGAGGCCACATGGACCCTCCTCCTGTTCTTCTGATTACGTGATCAGCTGAAAGGTGATAGCCATCTTGTTATCAGCAGCCCCCCCCCCTTGTGTCGCTATGACTCACTGGTCATTCAGTGTTTATATTGAGGGGGTCTCGCCGCCTCCACCTGATCCCCCAGGCAGCGGCTCAGCACGGCCAGGGACTCATACGTTCACTCGGCCGTGTGGACGCGCTGGCTCCCATCTGTTGTTGACTCTGTGGCCCCCGTCACCGTGGAAACCAGCGTGCAAGCTCAAACAGAGCAGAGAGAGCAGGGCTTGTCGATGTTGTGTCTCTGTGTCGTTCTCTCCCTCTCCCTCTCTATCTCTCTCTCCCTCTCTCTCCCTGTCTCTGTCCCCTTGTTTCTCTCTCTCTCTCTCTCTCTCTCTCTCTCTCTCTCCCTCGCTCTCCCTCTCTCTCCCTCTCTCTCCCTCTGTGACCACTGAACCATCGAGGATCAAGGGTCAACATTAGGACCAACCAAAAGTCCTCTACTGATACCACTACTACCATTCACATCCCTACTGGAGGAAGGCTTTACTTTAATAAATGACAATTCCCCACAAAGCATCATATCACTTAAAAGTAAACTGTGAATTTCACTCTCCCTGTTCCTCTCGCTCTCTCTTTTTGCACAGTTTTGTGTTTCTTACAGTGTTATTGGATGCAGTGTGTGTGTGTGTGTGTGTGTGTGTGTGTGCGTGTACTCACTGCTTACGTCCAGCCTGGCATTGCACGTGGACATGCCCGCCTCGTTGATGGCGGAGAGGGTGTACCAGCCAGCGTCCGCCTTGGTCAGCCTCTCCAGGAGCAAGCACTGCCTGCCAGAGCCGTCCTGGTACAGGCTGGGGGACAGGGGGGGACAGGGGGGGACAGGGGGAGACAGGGGGAGACAGGGGATCAGGTGGTCAACCACAACCCTCATCGTGAAAGACCCCCAGAGCAGGAAGGACTAACCCCGGCCTCCCACCCTGGCTCTGGAACCAACCTGCCCCCCCCTCCCCTTATCCTCCCTGGTCCCTGATTGGATTGCATCCTTCCTCACCTCTCCACTGGGAGAGACACTTTGTGGTCAGTGTGAAGCCCTGCAACACCCAGTTGGGTGCTACACGCTGGTGCAGGATGAGGTGTTCTGTTCCCTGGCCACTATGTTCACTATGTCACCCGCTTTGGGTGTCCTGAATAGCGCTGTATAAATGCAATGAATTGTTATGCTATTATTATCTGCGCGGGATAGGGTGTAGTGTAGTTTGTGCAGCAGTAACTAATGCAGTAGTTTGTACGGCAAGGGAGCTGGGTTTAGGGGGTGGGGGGGGCAGGATAGTAAAGTGGTTCGGGTGTTTGACTCCCCTGCCCAAAGGTGCCAGGTTCGATCCCCAATGTCCGCAGCCCAATCTGTGCAGAGAAGGCCCAACCGCCTCAGGGCTCCATAGTGACCCGCACCATGACCTCACTGCAGGTAGGCCTGCACCTCACGACCCGGAAGTGAACTCAGGCGGCGGCGAGGGCGGGGGGGGTGGTCACCCACCTCATGCGTTGGGGGTCGATGCGCAGCATGTCCTTGTCCTTCTTCCAGAAGAGCTGGGGCGGAGGCGAGGCGTCCACCCTGCACTCCATGCGCACGGTGTCGCCCTCCGTGGCCCGCGAGTTCTGCATCCTCTGGGTGAAGGTGGGCGGGCGCAGCAGCTCCTGGGCTGGGGGAGGGATGCCGGGTTAACCACACAGCTGGGAAGACGCCAAGTCACGCTGAACACAGTGAGGATGACGTCAAATCACCCCAAGCAGCCCAGGGGGGCCCCTGGGCTGCTAGGTGGACTGCAGGGTTATTTAAACACTGTTAGGGTTGACGTTGAATAACAGTGCGGCCCATCGAGCAGCTCAGTCGCTCCCAATAATTCCCAGTAGCTCCCAGTAGCTCCCAGTAGCTCCTTGGGAGCTACTGGGAGCTACTGGGAGCTATTGGGCTGCACGGGGACCAAAGGGTTGTTCAAACACGCTTAGGGTAACGTTGAATAACCCTACGGTTCTCCGAGCAGCCCAGTGGCTCCCAGTAGCTCCCAGTGGCTCCCTCAAACAGGTGGATGAGGTTGAATAACCCTTGTGTCCTTTAAGCAGCCCAGGGGCCGTGCCCTCGTCTTCCACTCCCCACGTTAGAGATCTGTTTGGATCCAATGTAGGGGGAGTGGTGGACGCCCTGAAACCAAAGCTGGTGTTTTGGGTTTGAAGAAAGCGGTAGAAAAAAGGTCATGACTGGAGCGAGGGACGAGGTTGGAATAGGTGCGGCTTGGTTAGCAGCGGCTTGGTTAGCAGCGCTAGGGGGGCTTTGGCCCTGGGCTGGGTGGGCCGAGGGCAGGATTAAAGGGGAGCTATTGAGCGAACGGAAATAGAACCCAGAAAGGTCAGCGGGCAGACGAAACAAAGGGGACAGACCCAACAAACTCCGACCCCCTCCCTCCCGTCAGGACCCCCGGCAGAACACACGTCAGTGCCGGAGTGGGACTCGGCCCGGGACTTACATGATGCAGACAGGCCCCGCCCCAATTGGAGGGAGCGGGTGGGGGTGCATTCACGATGTACGAGCCACTGAACAACGAAACCCTGCGCTTGACACAGCTGTCCTTCCTCCAAAACCAACAAAAAATAAATTGACAAATTGAAAAAAAAACAACCTCTGCCAAAATAGACGTGGCTGCGTGGCTAACAGCTTGTGAGTGTTTGCGTGTGTTCATATGGGGGGGGGCGGTGAGTGAGAGGCTACGGGAGCACAGCTCAGGCTGGCCGGACGGAGCAGCAAGGATCTTTCATCAACTTAATTTTTTCTGCCTGCAACAATCAGCCCGGCGGCCCCGGAACGTGAACGGCCCACCGGGAATTCTCCCTACTCCCCGATTACCACTCCGCCACTGTCTCCATCCCAGCCCGGGCCGGAAGGCGCGCGGTTCTTCTGCGTCTCCTTGATGAGGAACTGTGACTCCAATCATTGAGCGGCTCCTCGAAGCTGCCTCACAGCTTCCTTCCTATTTTACTATGTTCACTTCAATCAAATCAAATTTAAATGACTTCATAACCGGCACATTAGGGATGTGCTTTCCATGGTTGTATCCGTAAGCAGAAGAGTTAAGCAAGTGATAAAATATCTAACACACATAAAACTAAATTAGAATGGGAATCAGAAAGATCCGCAATCTCGTGTTTTATCTGCTCTGGCATAGCGCCTGGACCCCTGCCCTCCCCCCGCTCAGAGGGGGTCCTGGCCCGGATCAGGCCAATCACAACGGTTTAATTAATAAGGAGCGGCTCTAACACCATAAGCAGCGAGCTACAAGAGCACCGGAGAGGTGCTCTTGTAGCTCGCTGCACCCGTTTATAACACCCCTGTGGAAGTCCAAAATGAACTGAGAGGTTCCAAACCAGAACGCATTAGTCTGGCGATACCAGGCTGATATATATAGCAATAAATATGTATATATTATAATAGTTATATATACATATAACAAGGGACAGGTGTCAGGTGTCCCTGAGCAAGACACTCTAACCGTAACTGCTCCGAACGAGCTGGCTGTCGCCCTGCATGGCTGACTCTCTCTCTCTCTCTCCCCCCTTCTCTCTCTCTCTCCTCCCTTCTCTCTCTCTCTCTCTCCCCCTTTCTCTCTCTCCCTCTCCCCCTTCTCTCTCTCTCTCTCTCTCTCCCTCTCCCTCCTTCTCTCTCTCTCTCTCTCTCCCTCTCTCTCTCTCTCTCTCTCTCTCTCTCTCTTTCTCTCTCTCTCCCTCTCCCCCCTTCTCTCTCTCCCTCTCTCTCTCTCTCTCTCTCTCTCTCTCTCTCTCTCTCTCCCTCTCCCTCCTTCTCTCTCTCTCTCTCTCTCCCTCTCTCTCTCTCTCTCTCTCTCTCTCTCTCTCTCTTTCTCTCTCTCTCCCTCTCCCCCCTTCTCTCTCTCTCTCTCTCTCTCTCTCTTTCTCTCTCTCTCCCCCCTTCTCTCTCTCTCTCTCTCTCTCTCTCTTTCTCCCTCTCTCCCTGTCTCTCTATCTCCCTTTCCCCTTCTCTCTCGCTCTCCCCCGGTGTGGTCGTTGTGTGAACGTGTTTATGAAGTCCCTTTGCATAAAAGCGTCTGCTGAAGGCCCTCAGTGTAAACGTTTCAACGCGCGGGGTCAGGCTCACCGATGACGTCCAGCCTCATGGTGAAGCGGCTCTCGCCGGCGCGGTTGCGGGCCACGCACTCGTAGACGCCGGCGTGGTGCACGGTCACGATCTCGATGATGAAGGAGTGCATGCCCTTCTCGCACACCAGCATCTTGTGGTAGTCGTCCGGCCGGATGGCCTTCCCATCCAGGTACCAGGACACGTCGGGGCTGGGGAGCCCGCCCACCTGGTGGGGGAGGGGGGGGGGGGAGAGAGGTCAGGGGTGAATCGAGGGTTCTACATACCGGTTGTGGCGTTACATTTACCTTTAGGTTTGACTGAAGCAGTCTTTTGTTATCCAGGGAGTCCTCTAACTGAATCAGGCACTTAATCCCAGATCAAATGCACGCTTATGGGCCATAAATTTTGTCGTATGTTGTTGTAATGTTATGATAAATGTATGTATTTTAAGATGGAGCTGCTAGGATGCAAGGCAAATTTCCGACTACCTCTTAAAATAAAGTACTATCGTATAATTTTTACGTTTAGGGCATTAAGCAGATGCTTTACACACAAAAAGTGAATTTGTCAGAATAAAAAGAAACATCGATATATGGCTCTGGGTACAGTAAGGGTGTTCAATGAACCAAGTGGCAGGCAATCACAATCGCTAGGTTAACCTGTTCCCCGTGTACAACCAAGATTGATCAGCTCAGATGCTACACAATGCTATGTCCCTATCCACCCACATGTATACACACACACACACTATGTAAAGGGCTTTGGGGCGCTTGAAAGGCGGCATATGAACGGAATGAATCGCCTTTTCAAAGAGGGCTTAGAGGTTTGAGTAAAGGTTGTCAGTAGAGCCGTAATGACGGAATGAACTGGAAGAGATGGCTTTCTTCTGCTACTTTACAACAGCAGCCCCTTAGAGGTTAACATGCTGGGATATTTAATGAAACCGGCTGCTAAATGAGTCAAAGTAATAAAGTGAACTAGGGTGAGAGGGGGAGGCTATGGCACACATACACACACACTGGTACCATAACATCCTAGCTGTTGGAGGGAGGCAGTTGTTTACAAAACGTACACTGAAGCGTGTATGTGTGTGCGTGTGTGTGTGTGTGTGCGCGCGCGGTGTGTGTGCATATGTGTGTGTGCGTGCGTGTGCGTTTGTGGCTGTGTGTTTGTGCCTACTTTATAGTCGATCCTGCAGAAGCGGCCCTCCTCCACCGTGAGGTCGGAGGGGATCTGAAGGAACCGCGGCAGGTAGCATTTCTCCTGGATGGCCGAACCCTCGCCCGCCCCTCGCTCGTCCGCCCCCGAGTGGTGCTTCCCCCTACAATCACACAGTGAGGGGGGGGGGGGGAGAGAGAGAATAGAGGCCTGTTAGTTTAAAAAGTGAGCGTGATGACATCATCAGGGAGAGCAGAGGAAGCATGCATTCATAATTATCATTGATGACTGCCTCTGAATGAGAGAGTTCACAATAGACTCACCCAGTGAGCAGATTGGGTGGGCGCACGCACGCACGCACAAACGCAAGCACACCCACACACCCCCTTGCCTCTCATTGAATGACTGGGGGGCCGTTTTTGTGTATTTACTGTATAATGAGTCAAATATCTCTATTGGGCAATTTGAATCTAATGGGTAAGGGAATATTTATTTTAAACCTAATTAACTAAAAAACGTTTTCCTTTTATTATCATGGTCATCCCGGTTACTTCGATATTCACATAACGTTTCTCACATATTTTGATGTGTGTAGTAAGTTTACCATAGTCCTCCTGTGTGTCGTCCCTCTTGCTGATCTGGCTGGAAAACAGGAAACATGGCAACCGTCAAACATGGTCAGTTCTCTGTGCCTCTGTGGTTCAAAGCCTAAGCATCCATACAGAGCAGGGGTCTGCAGCCTTCACTATCAGAAGGTACATGTCAGGTCCCTCTCCCACAAATTAAATGGGATCTGGAGCCACAAGACATATTCTACCCCTAAACTGAAGATAACGCACCGTATAACGCTTTATATGTAGGTAAACTAAATATTACATAAGTAATAGCGAATAGTTTGTTGCATTTATGAAATTTGAAGTTTGAGGATGTGCTTTGTTATGCCTACATGCATCTGTCTGTGTGCGTGTGTGTGTGTGTGTGTGTTTGTATTTGTGAAAGACATACTGAGCTGCTCAGCTGTGTGACAGAAGAATGGAACT
>NC_136943.1:20157980-20160480 GCF_949987615.1 Pollachius pollachius | reverse complement strand
AAATTAAAACTACGCCAACGTATGATCCATCTGTATTTCAATATAAGGAGCATCAAGAGAGCAGCTGACACATGAACGTATTGACATGCAAAGTATTTAAATATGAAAATATGATATACTGTTCTGTGTCTGGGACATCACAACCTCACGTACGTTGAAACTGATCTTGCTGGGGGTGAAGAGTTTGGGCACGGGGGCCTGCGGAGGTGGAGTGGGCGAGCGGGTCAGGGGGGTGTCCTCGGGTGACCTTTGACCCTCTGAGCTCAGCAGGCTCTCCTCCGCGCTGTACAAGAAGGGGTCCTGGGGCGAGGGGGGCTCCTGGAGAGAGTGGTTGGCCTGCTCAGGGAAGCTGAGGAGACAAGGGACAGCACGAGGAGCTCTTCACACTGATCTGCGGTCTGCTTGGGGCTACCGGTTCTCAAACATTTGATCACACTCTAGGTCAGTGTTTTCATACCTGTGGTATGCTGGTGGTACGCAAGGTTTTATTAAAGGTGGTCTGTGGAATTTCATTCTTCAAATAGACACATTTACAATAGTAGAAAATATGATATGGAAAGTAAATAGGTCTCGAATATTGTTCAGTTATTATAGTATTATGGCTTGTTAGTATTTTCCATTATATTGTTTTTCTCGTAATGTTATCCGTTAATGTCTGGTGTTCATTTGGGAGCAAAAGCAGTGTTGCCTATTTCATTCTACTTTTTCCCAATGTGTCTTGCAGTTATAATTGTTTATAAAGGAGGCACTGGCACTCTGCTCATTCATTGCATGTGTTATATCTATTTATAGTATTATTTTTGGCATGTGAGGTGGTCTGTGAAAGGTCTTCATCAAATATCAGGGGAACACCTAAGGTCAAAGGTTGGGAATCACTGCTTTAGATTAACCTGTTGAAGTTGATTTCTGGATTTGCTACGATGTCTTAATTAATGATCAGACCCAGAGCCCAGCCCAAAGATAATTTGCAGTAAAATGTAGAACAATCTTAAGTTCATCCTTAGGCACACTACCAGAGAGTCTTACAGGCATCACGATCAATCAACTGTTATATGTACCAACTACTGGAAGCAATGTCCTGCTGAAGAAAACTTGGGTCCTGGCCTTCATGTTGGTGTTACTCTGACCCGTACCGCCTTCCTTGTTGCCGACCAAGTACAGGCCTTCATGGCAACGGTATTCCCTGATGCAGTGGTACATATCAGATAGGATTATGCACCCTGCCACAAAATAATGGTTCAGGAATGGATCGAGGAACATGACTAAGAGTTCAAGTTGTCGAGTCCAAAATTCCCAGATCTTAATCCGATCTAGTATCTGTGGGATGGGCAGGAACAACAAGTCAGACTCATGGAGGCCCCGCCTCGCAACTAGCAGGACTTAAAGGATCTGCTGCACCAATGACTTGGTGCCAGATACACCAGGACCCCTTCAGAGGTCCTGGGTAGTCCAAGCCCCCATGAGTCAGAGCTGTTCTTGTAGCACGAGGGGGACCTGTTCCTACGACGGTAAATAAACTGCATTCATATAGCGCTTTTCTAACTAGTGGCCACTCAAAGCGCTTTACAATATTGCATTCACAAACATTCATTAACACATTCACACACCCATGGCGGTGTCAACCATGCAAGGGGACAGCCAGCTCGTCAGGAGCAGTGAGGGTGAGGCGTCTTGCTCAGGGACACATTGACACACACCTAGGAAGAGCCGGGGATCAAACTAGCAACCTTCCGCTCTACTTCCTGAGCCACGATCTGTCTTCTGTGTGCAAGACAAGAGCGGAGCGTATCCTGAGTCTGGTCCACGCCGGTTGACACACAATGCTGCTCCCCCAGCCATTACCAAGAAACCCAGAGAAAGAGAAAGAGTAAGCAACACTGTAACGCGAGTCACTGCTGGGGCCACGGGTAACCTAATCACAGTTTATTTCGGAGCAGCTCAGAGGAACAGAATTTTATGTGACGACGCACAGCGACGTTGACGAGATGATCCGTCTTCCTGACTACAGTGCATTCAAACGACCCGGGCCGACCAGCGCACAGGCCAGCGTCAAGACAGCCGATGCATACGTCTGCCCGCTCCCACTGTCAGCACACTAAGCTGTGTACTTCCTGGAGCACTCCAGAAGCCCTCGCTGTAATGGGGGCCAGTGGGGCCTTTCACTCTTTCTACTTAGGAAAGAATGCCGTTGCCATGGATAACTTGGGCCCCCGCTCCGCTCGCCAGGGACTAAGGGGGGAGCGTAACGACCACAGCAGAGCTCCCCCTGCGATGCCTCTGTGGCTCCCTGCCTCGCTCCTCCTCCTCACTCTGTCATTCACAGAACCAGCCATGAGTGTTGTCCCGCCATTTTACATGCACAGCCGCCCACCTGACGCATGAGTCATCCTGCATGTTGTTCTATTGTTATCCAATAGTCAGCGCTGAAATATATAAAGTTTGGTTGTCTATGCGACGCAGTGCATACATCCGCAGAACTAGAACTACTAAAACTTCTCCT
>NC_136943.1:20147980-20150480 GCF_949987615.1 Pollachius pollachius | reverse complement strand
TGTGTGTGTGTGTGTGTGTGTGTGTGTGTGTGTGTTTGTGTGGGTGTGTATGTTGCTCTCACTTACTGTGCCATGCTTCAGGCCCTCGAGGCAGCAGGGCCACCGTGCCCACAGGAAGAGAAGAAAGGGGCTTTTATTTTCTAAAAAACAGAAAGAGCGAGCGTATCAATAATAAAGTCAACTTGCCCAGGGTCTTATGGATTCCCATCGATCCCATATACCAAAATAATAGTCTTAGCACAATCCTTTACCTCTTTGTGTTTTATAGTGACCTAATTTGTACTAAAGAAACAAACATATGTTGCTGTCTAATAATATAGGGATTATATGAAATTGATTGTGTAAAACCATTGTTTCCCTGTACAGCAACCTGATGGACCCTTTCCCCAGCGATGCCATTATTGGACGACGCAGGTGTCACTCATAACACTAATTATGTGTCTGCTCACTTTATGTACAGACCCAGACAGAGTCATGTGCTTCTTGTTCGTAATATACAAACAAGAAGACACCAAACTGTCTTTGTCTGAAACATAATACACAGGAGACCTAGACAGTGCTTAATGATGTCATCACAAGAGCTCTTCTCAAAGACCAAAGCAAACACAGAGCCTGCAGTAGGCCCCATGCCAGCCAGACTAATCCCCACAGACGTCTGAGGACTTCGTACTAATCACTGCTCCGTCAATGCCCAGAGAAAGGTCATAGACCCACAGCATGACTGAATGATTGTATTAGGAAGATGGGCAGGCATACACACACACAAGCACCCACCTACACACACACACACGCACGCACACACAAACGCACGCACGCATGCAGTCATGCACCCACAAGCACACACACACACATCTTTCTTTTTTAAATATACATGTACGCATCTAACTGGGACAACTGGGACTAACCATATCTCAACTGTTCCGCTGAGAGGACACGTTTCTATAACAGGAAACACAATACACCCCTTAAGGTCGCTCCCATTAGTACACAGGTCAAATATAATGAAGCCATTAAACCACAAACAAACAGCCAACAACCAACCAAACAAGCACTTCAAGAGGACTTTTAAAGAGCAGGAAACGCACTATACCGGCTCTCTCCTTTTGGTACGTAAACTAGATAAACAGATGTGATCAAATATGGAATTAACAAAACAAACTATGTCCCGTTGTAAGACATTGGAAAAAACACGGAATGTAAAGCAGCATATCATCCATTCACAAAAACATAGCACCAACTCATTGTCTGCTCAGTGAGCTGTGGCCCCATTTGAAGACTACAGGAAACATCCCGGTACTTTTGAGGGGTCTCCCCTTCCTCGATCATCAGCACAGTCTCTCTCCCAATACGATACCGTACGACCCTGGCACCCTGAGCACCTCAGCAGCCAGGGGTCTGATGATGATGACGCTGGTCTGCGGGGAAACCTGAGAGTGACCCCCCACAGCGCGCCAGCGTCAGGCTAAATTAAACCCGCTGGCCTGAGACCTGGGAGACGGCTCTCTGCTCCCCACTGCCGATGTTGTGTGTAAATACGTGTGCATGTGTGTGTCTGCGTGTGCATGTATGTGCGTGTGTGTGCGTGTATGTGCGTGTGTGTGCGTGTTTGTGTGTGTGTTGTGTGTGTGTGTGTGTGTGTGTGTGTGTGTGTGTGTGTGTGTGTGTGTGTGTGTGTGTGTGTGTGTGTGTGTGTGTGACACAAAGGGCAGCCACATGTCTTCCGTCTGTCTTCTTTCTGTTGGTCATTATTTCTTTCCATAAGAAATTTATAAGAAATGGAGTTGCATCCACACTAGTTTTCTCCTGCGTGCAGTAGAAGAAAGCATTTACAGGACACACATGGACAACTTGACCTATGAGATAGGCCCCTGTGTTCATCAACTGGAGCAATCAGTTAAATAAGTTGAACATATGTTTACAAACTGCACAGAACAGAACATTATCGCAAACGCTTCATGGACGATATCTTTGACGATAAAAATATCTTTGACGATAAACAATCTCGCTTATAGCTTCTTAGCTGTATACACCACTTGCATTTATTTTACAGAGAAGTGAAAATTAACTGCATATTGTGTTGCATACATATAAAAAATATTTGAGGACAACAAAAACAAATATTCAGACATACAGTATTCTGGTTATGGGATTTTTCAGTCACAAGTAAAGCTTCCAAGATTTAAGAGTTGTAAAGACAGAGAGAAGAAAAGAGTGCAAGAGAGCAACAACACAACCCAGTCTCTCTCTCTCTCTCTGCTCCCTCTAACCTGACCTTTATCCACCATTGACAAGAGTTGGTTTTGGCACACCTTTTATTGACAGGCAAGATGGATTCCCCGAACCGATCGGGGAAGAGAATCCCCTGATTGGCCAGAAATGAGCAGCCTAAAATCGAAATGTTCATACAGAAACTCATCTCAAAACAAATATTCTCACAGAACACACGCTCTCTGACTGATGGATATGGGTTATCTAACAAATTAGAGTCAAATATAAGCTC
>NC_136943.1:20110480-20142980 GCF_949987615.1 Pollachius pollachius | reverse complement strand
TCTTCAGAGGACACACGACACCTGAGATAGACACAGAGAGATAAAAAAAGATGGAGAGAGGTTGGCAGAGAGAGAGAGAGAGAGAGAGAGAGAGAGAAGGGGGGAGAGAGAGAGAGAGAGAAGGGGGGAGGCAGGGGAAAGAGATAAATCGAAAGGGGGCACGTGTGTTTATGCTGTAAGTTGTAAGAAACAATTCCAAATTATTTTCTCTGATTTCCAATAGATCATTCATCTTTAAAGCAACTTTATTGATATTTCATGTAGAGTTGAACTAATGGTATTTTGTATTGCCGTCCCCAAGGTTGTGTTACAGAGTTGTAGTACATTTTCCTGAACTATTTTATCTTGACATAAATATGTAATTTTTAAAATTCCTCCAAATAAACACAGTTTTAGTCTTATTACATTATTTCCAATCTACAGGCTTATTTTCTATCTTTGTTGTATTTTATTGATAGATTATCGTGGGATCTGTCTTGGTTTATGATGCAAAGCACCTTATAATTGCATTTGATGGAAAGAGAGGTGATGGAAAGAGAGGTGCTGCACAAAGGATATTAGTTGAGTGTGTGCGTATATGTGTGGCGTATGTGTGTGTGTGTGTGTGTGTGTGTGTGCGTGTGCCGCTGTGTGTGTGTGTGTTTGTGTGTGTGTCAGGCTGCATGCAGAAACAACACAATAATGTATATCAAAGAAAGAAGGACAGGATTAAAAGGTAGAATGTATGTGTGTGTGCACCAGGGAGCTAGCAATCTATATCTGAGCGCCTCTTGTGAGGAACTGTGGAGTCAGCTAGTGGTGGTGGATGGGGGGTAGACGACGACAGTGAAACCCTAGACAACAGTCTATACTGGCTGCTAACTCTTACTTCCTAGCAGTTTAACACCCCACTGGAACAAAGAGAGAACGATTATTGGCGTATTAGAACCTTGAGTTAGGATGGGGTCGCTGTGATGGATGTGTTTGTGTCAGAAGCCACACAACGGATCCTTTTAGTAAAGGGCCTATCATTTATGTTTACACCTGTGGTACACGTTGTGGAAACCTGACTCGTGAGTGACCCGCCTCCCCTAATCTGCACACGTTGGAGCTCCGTTAAATCCTTACAGGCTTGTTTATTCAAACAAAAGACTACTGTGAAACAGAACAAAAAGCCTGGGAGAATCGTCCCTCTGGGTATTCGCCGGTCTCTCCCCCTCTAGGACCGGCCCCTCCCCCTCTAGGACCAGTCTCCACCCCCCCCCCCCCCCCCGAGGGCCGGTCTCTCCCCCTCGAGGACCGGCCTCTCCCCCTCAAGGACCAGTCTCTCCCCCTCAAGGACCAGTCCCTCCACACGTGAACCACGAGAGCCTTGATATAACCTTGAAGCCTGCTATTTAACCCATTCTACTCCACCTGCTGCTCATGTGCGTCGCATCCCACTGACTGGTGCCAGCGCCAATGCGCTCACTGGCGCCATCTGGGGGAAATGAGCGGCACACCCCGTCTATCCACTCTCCCCTGAGCCGCCAAGGGCGCTGTGCCGGAGCCGGGTTGCCACAACGTTGAGAGATAAATAAATAATGAAGACATAATTATTACCATTTTTTAACAGGATATGAGTCCATTTATTTCTTTATTCTCTCCGCAACACTGGCTAGTTTGTGGCTTCACCTCTCTCTCTGGTGTCAACAGGTTGCCAGGGTTACAGTAGGACGGGTTTAAAAGGTCCAGTGCAAGGGGACAAAATAACAAACCGTAAAATACATAAATACATTGTAACAGAATGTCATCAAACACAAAGTAACAGGTCATGCGGGAAGTTCATCTCTTGACATATCCGTCTCTACCATGCTGAAGATATTCTCATCTCTTCTCTTAGGTAACATAATTTCACGGCTATCTGCCAGTAGATAATGGACAGGTCCTCTGCATATTGCACCCACGTTTATATTTAATTAGCAGAAAACAGAAGACAAATGCCACTCAACAAGTGGGATTTTTGTAAAAGCTATAAGGAACTTACTGGGGTGCGAATTCATGTCCAAATAATATATCAAAATTTTTCCATTTTCAGAATTGATCACAAAAAAGTATAGTATAGAATAGTAGTAAGTATAAATTACAACCAGCCTTCCTTATCTGTTCCTGACGTTCTCATTTATTACCTTTGGTGCAATAACTGCAATTAATAAAATGTATACAGAGTTTAGTATTTAACTGTTAAAAGTTACAGTATTTTACAGCGTATTACTCAACACATTCGGATAAACTTCACAGATAGAAGGTATTGGTGTCTTTTCCTCTCTTCCCCGAGCCTACATACAGTCCGATTTCACACCTCCCTGTTCCACCTCATCTCCACCTCTGTATTCCTCCCCCTCCATCCTTTCATTACTACATGCATACGATTCCCTCAGTGTCCCTCCTTCCCACACATCACCGTCTATCCACAGAACAGCAGCTCCTACACAGGCTGAGATCTGAAGCACAGTGACCCACAGCGGTCAGTTGGTGCTGTTAGCTCATCTGTTGCGCAGCAACCAGTCCTGTACCCTGGATTTATTCCTACTGCACAACAAAAAGTTTAAGCCATATATACAAGTTTGGCACATTGCGATGGCAACATATCAATGCTATCTTATCCGTTGGTGTCTAAACTGTCACTTGTTCTGAATTGATTAGTTGCAACTGGCACCGTTTGCCCCCTGTTGGTCTCTCTGTCGCTTCCCTCACCAACAATGCTTTGCTTTTGTGAATATGAAATAAAAAACCTATACAGAAGCATGGATCATATGTCCTCACCAAAGCCGACAGCTCCCTGACAGCAACGGTAACCAGAAAAATGAATTTAACTTGAACTGAAGGGTCATGTAACAGATTAACTCACACACAAGGAATATGTGAGAGAGAGAGAGAGAGAGAGAGAGAGAGAGAGAGAGAGAGAGAGAGAGAGAGAGAGAGAGAGAGAGAGAGAGAGAGCAAGAAATACATGATCTATCTAAGAGAAAAATTAAAAAGTAACTTGGTTTTTATGGAGGAAGATGTGTTGGGGAAATGACCGATAGATACAGGATTTAAAGGATGCAGATGGAGAGTGAGAAAGAGAGAGAGAGAGTGATAGAAAGCGAGAGAGAAGTGAGTCACCGGGAGCCTGAAATGGAACCCATCATCAACCACAGTTTACATAACGGAGGCGCAAATAAAAAATCTCTTCACAGGTTCTCACACGCAGACACACACACAGACACAAACACACAGACACAAACATATATACAGAAGCACACACACGCACATACACACACGCACACACGCACGCACACACCGACACACAAAAACACATACACACACAAACATACACACAGACACACACACACACATAAATACGCAGACAGACACACACACACACACAAAAATGCACACACAAACAAGCACACACACACACACACACACACACACACACGTAAGTTCGCAAGTTCTCTCTCCTTCTTACTTATTCGATGGAATGTTCACTGAACTACAGCAGATAAAGTTGCAATGTTAACACTCCAACTAGCTTAAAATAACCTGGACATATCTGTAGTCGTTGTTGATCGATAGTGAATTAAATAAGGCTATCAAACCCTTGAAGGAACAGTGTTTTTTCCGTTGTGATGATTATTGATATCCAATCACACAGCCCATTTGCAAAGATAAAAGATTAGAAGATTTGAAGTTGACTATTTATGACTTTTGTTGCAATAGAAGGGAAACACAAATGATTACATCATCAAAACACATGGATAAAACATTATCACGGTGACGAGATACTCATCTCAAAGTGATCCTTTTGATTACAACCAATCAAGATTAAAGATGTATTCAAACATATCCCGTTCTATATACTGTCACAGAACCAGCTGCAATAAGTTAATCTTGACCTAGTATATCATCAATCAGTTAGAATTGAACACTATTAAATACAGTCAGCTGACGCTGACCAACAATAACACAGGATGGCTTTTTAAGATGCGTGGTTTTTGTAATCCAAAGCAATCAGACAGCTAGTTTCAAAAAGCGATGCAGTTTTCTCAGCAGGTATATAAATAAGTAATCTTGACGCAACCTGTCCCAATGTTAAGAGTAGGTTTAAAGCAAGAGCAGTCTCAATGAAATAACTTTCATGGTCTTAAAACCCCATGCATTCAGACTCAATAACCATCTGGAAACTAGTTAAATAAAGAAAAACTACAACTTAATCATAAAAGATAACCAAAACATATGGCAAATGAAGAAGTGAGAGATGGCATTGAAGTGTAAAAGGTATCAAATTAATAGGTCAACATAATCTTTTGAGTTCCAATCAAGCAATATCTAGCATGTATCTTATTTTTAACTCTTTTTGGACAAATTTTGTAGCCCTTACTGAACACATTCATAGTATTCCTTGACCTCTGTAAGGTAAGCACAACAACATAATGATTTCAATGAGGTTAATTCTATATAATGTAAGTGTGAAATAGTTTTAGCTAGATAGACCTCTGTCAACATTGTTATATACTCAAATTAGAAAGGGGTTTATTCTGTAATCAAACTATTTGTAGAACTACTGTAAAATAATAAACACACATCAAGGTTCTTAAGAGGATAAAGACTCAAGTTTAACCATAATGATACACATGTTGATCTACAGTAATAATTATGACACCCTGATTACTTTCCATTCAGCCCACACTGTATATCCGCCTCACTCTATTAAAGTAGACGATCGGCCAGATCACAGGAAATGCATAATGAGGCCTTTGTTCAAAGCGCCCGGCTAAGAGAGAATGTCAGACCCGCAGACAGAATCCACGCATTTCTAAGAACCTGGGCATGACCGGGGAACATCAAGTCTCTGTGGTCAGGACTAAATACCTCTGTGGTAAAGTTTAATCATTTCTAGAAAATACATGCTTTGGTTCCCAACTGCAATCATTTGTGTGAAATCGACTTTGGGAAATGACTTGTTGACGAGTATAGCTGGCTGCTTATAAAATCTCTATAAAATAGTGCAATCTATGAGTTTATATACACTAAAGCCAAAGACCGTTGTATAAACGATGTTAAGAGCTGCAGACTAGCATGCAGACATCTAATCTGGTCCAAATGATTGGGCTTGTAGTTAGTACTAGTAGTCAGTACTAGTTAGTACTATCACAATAAAATATGCCTCATGTCATTACGTTTCTATTGTAAATACATGAAGATGTAATTAACGATTTGTTTGTTCACAAAATTATAATTGGCTCACGTAATAGAAAGCATGTTAAACAATAAGACATTAGAAGGTCTAACGCTGAATATAAAATATTAATGTTGGCCATTCACTGGGGCTGTACTTTCTGAGGAAAGTGAGGAAAATACTAGTTGATGTTACGCTATGCAGCTATTTAAGGAAATTCACTGAATTAAATGGATAGAATTGAATGTTTATGGCAGCAAAGTCCTTTGTATTTAACATTGGGTATGAATGGATAGAGGAGCACAACAAACCTTCAGAAAACCAAGTAGCTGTATCCATTTCCTATGGCTAAGTATGTTTCAGGTATGTTATACATTTGAATCACTATATTGATATTGCTCTTTTCAAAATGGCACTAAGAGCAGCATAGTCATACTTTATTACAAATATAATTCACCTTTATATACATATGTTATCTCATTAGGCTTTGTCAATTAATTCTTCGAGTTAGGAGAAAAAAAAAGCATACATGACACATACAGGCATAATAATGAAAGTCCGTCTTAGAATATGCATAATTTCCGACCAAAACCTTTTTTAGTTTCTTCTCATTTACATACAGTGATTCAACCAGATATACCTCATGCTTCAAACCAAGTTTGGTCACCTTATAGATATCTATTCAGTTAATGTTGATTGTATTGGCTGTAAGAACAATTTACTAATCTGCTTATGGAGAATGCCTATCCTATCCTGGCCTGTATGATACCAGGGAAATGAAGGTAATGAGACCAGGGAACTGAAGGTTATGAGACCAGAGAACTGAAGGGAATGAAGCCAGGGAACTGAAGGTAATGAGACCAGGGACGTGAAGGTAATGCTAGCAGGGAACTGAAGGTTATGAGATCAGGGAACTGAAGGTAATGAGACCAGGGAACTGAAGGCAATGATAACAGGGAACTGAAGGTAATGATACCAGGAACTGAAGGTTATGATACCAGGGAACTATTTGTAATGAGACCACACCGTTATAATACCAGAGAACTGGGTAACATATGCAGGCATCAATAATAACACTGATTTTTGTATGATCAATTTACTAAATCTACACAATCCTTTCCATCAGAATGGAAAATATCAACAAAAATGATTAAATGGTTGAATTGTTTGAGACAAGACAACACACCAGATGAGAAAGAGCAGGGTGAATTACATTAAAAAATATATGTTATCCAGTAAAATTTATATTAATTTGCAAAGAAGCCCCGTATTTTTCCCCGACATTCTCAGTAGACGCCTAACAATGGGGAGGTGGTATATTCTCTAAAGACCAACTGAAGAAGGTGTTGAAGTGTCCAAGGTATCTAGATAAATGCTTTTTCTGCTTACGAAGAGCTCCAGGAGGATCCAGGCATTGCTAGCAGACAACAGAACAAACGGTCAGATTCAGTGGACTTCCTGTTGCCTTGACCACCATCAGTCCAGGGTCGAGTCACTGATGACTCGACCCTGTGTATTGTCATGTGTGTTGTAGAGACAGAGCTCTTCTTCGAATCAATGACGTTTAAATCCTGGCAGGTTGGGTTGAACAAAAAAAAGCTTAACTCCAGAAAGCAAAAGTTGTAGAAGGTTGATGGATTGATCAAATCAACCAGGTCGAATAGACGGGGACATCGCCAAATGATCCTGGGGTGGGAGGTCGAGGCATTTCCAGCCGATTCAGGAGCGGCAGATCCAAGCATTACTCATCCGTCCTTGAACGTCCGACCCAGTAATTACCAAGCAGTCTTGGCGGAGCACATCCAGGCATCGCCGGCCGATCCTGGATTGGTCGATCCAGGTGTCACCAGCTAAACAGTGAGTTCTGTCCAAGGGTCATGAAATAGATCTGACTGCTGCCTCCCGATTGAACTGATGCAAAGAAGACCTGGGGACACAGAGGAGGAACAGGGTTACATGCTCATAGTGTCAGAAGAGTTTAAGAAATATCCACTTCACCCATAGTGTATTGCAATTCATTTTCTTGCCGATCTCTCCCCAAAACTCTCCATGATGGTCACTGCCCCTCAACTTTGTTTCCTATTTATTAACTACCCACAATTCAAAAGATTCCCTATTTTAGTCTTGTCCACCCAATGTCTCCAGAGTGTACGCTTGGTAACTTTGCTGGCAGTATCTTCCCATGATCACTCTCTAAAATTAAGTAAAAGATTTTGCTGTCCGAAGTGTCCGAAGACCCGAAGAAATTATTCTACATCACCATGTGAACCAAATTGCAAACTGCATTACTTTTTGCTTTGCAGCGGAATGCATACCTTATCGTTCCTCTCACACAGGAACTTAAGTTTCTGGGCCTTCTTGTGCATGAAGACCCCTTCCAAGTTCCCTGTATTGGCGGACCTCAGCTCAATGGCCTTCTCCCCCCAGCCCATCACCTGGTTGGACTGCAGGTAGGCTGTAGAGAGAGAGAGAGAGAGAGAGAGAGGGAGAGAGAGAGAGAGAGAGAGAGAGAGAGAGAGAGAGAGAGAGAGAGAGAGAGAGAGAGAGAGAGACAGGAACAAAGAGAGAGAGTGGGAGGAAGATGACTATTTTATGGAGGTGGTATAAAAGCAAATCATTTTAAAAGTGGAATTTGAAGGGACAAGAACAATGCCTTTACACTTTAAGGACCAAATGTCACAGCTTTGTTTGGCGAGCTGAGGTGTTATTCAGCGCGTGAACGTGAGGCCCATTGTGTGGAGGAGCGGAAGAACACCGCTGAAAACACGGGGAGGAGGCAGTGGCTTAGCTGCACATACTCCACTCGCATAACACAGTTGGGCTCGGCCATCTACAGAACGCTCACACACTCAGGCATCCCCGGTGAAACCACCTGCCAAAATGGATGGCCGCCATTGTTGATAAACTGCAGGAAGCCCGGTGCGCTGACTGGGAACAGGGCTAGTGCTCCCTAGCAGCACTAGTTTAAACAAACGCAAACGTCATCACAGAAAGGGAAGCTTCATATATTCGCAATCGTAATAAAGAACTATCTCCAATCAAAGTCACGCATTTTCACGTCGACGTTCGGATCTGCCTGATGTTCGGTCAAAACGTGTCTCTGGAGCCTAGAGACCCGGGGGGGGGGGGCTGATCTTACCAACGGACGCAGGCATCTCCCCCCACTGCAGCACCGTGTCCTTGGTGATGCGGCCGTAGGTGTCGATGAAGACGCCCTCGTCCTCGTAGCACACCAGCACCTCTGTGCCGGCGCTGTTGGGCAGGATGATGATGGCGTGGGGACAGATGGAGCCTTGGATCTGAACAAAACACACGCACACACACACACGTTACTTGCTGCTAGGACATGGTCAGGCTAGGACATCCAACTGACGTGAAGGTACAGGTTACAACCTGCTGGCGGACTCCATTTGCTTCCTGTAAGCGGACTCCATTGGCTTAAAGATCCCATATCATGCTTTTTTTAGGGTTACTAATTGCATTTGGGGGTACTACTAGCATAGGGTTACATGCCTGTATGTTCAAAGTACCCCTTGTTATTCTAACAATGTTAATTTCTGCGAAAACAATTTCAGCGTCTTTCTGTTTCTTATCATGCGGCTTTAAGGCCCCCGTCCCGAGTAGACCAGTCTGCTGTGATTGGAAAAGCACACCCACTCTGTTGCGATTGGTCGAACGCTTTGCGCTTGTGCAAATTCACCCCCCTCAAGAAGTTGTAAACATTGCGGGTAGCCGGGAGGCGTGACTTCACCACTTCAGCACCGCCCACTGAACAGTCTGACGTCAGACTGTTACGGAAGTAATGTTTGAGCACAAACAGGCTGTTTCACGCACTTATTCAGGGGCGTTCTCGTGGGGGCGAATGCTCCCCCTGGCTCGGACGTCATATAACAGTCTTAAGCAAAGGGAAATGTCGAAAAAGCATGATATCACCCCTTAAATGGGTCGCTATGGCTATGGCTATATCATTTATCAGACTACTCACATCTGAGATTTTCCCATGGTGGGGGGAGGGACAAAAATGGATCATTATACAAATTCCCTGGATGGATTGACTTGTGGATGGGCATGTTTTCTCTCTTTTATAGGCAGTAAAGAGTTACATATTGCAGGTTCAAGGTAAAACTAGAACTTGGTTCTCAGGTTCACACCTAAACGTGTATAGAAATGTAAAGTTTAAAAGACAGCGATCACTGTGTCATTTGATGAACTATCAAAACCACAATGTCTTGGGTAAGAGATATTATCTGAACCGGTGCAGAGATTGGAGGGTCATCACACGCACGGCCAAGAACACACATATACACATGCAAACACACACACAAACACCTAATTTGTCACTTACATGACTAAAGCAAAGCTCAAGATCCAGTATGGTTCCTGGGCAGAAGTCATTCAAACAAACTGTTAACAGAAAACTAAAAACAGAACTGAAACCCGTGGTCAATTAATTTCCAGGAACTCAACAGAGTAGTTTCACATGTACTGGAACAATCCACAGAGAACGTCCCCAAGGAAAATAAAAGCACATTAGTCCAGAACAGTTTGCTATCACATCATGCCTTGTGCACATGAGTACAGCTTCAGTGTGCGTGTGTGTGTTTGTGTGTATGTGTATGTGTATGTGTGTGTGTGTGTGTGTGTGTGTGTGTGTGTGTGTGTGTGTGTGTGTGTGTGTGCGTGCTAGCTTACGTGCATGCTTGTGTGTGTGTGTGCTCTAACTCTTCCTGCTGAATCTCTCATACTTTACCGGAGTGTGAGCCACCACGATCCTGAGCATCAGCACGGGCATCCACAGACGCAGCGCGATTTTAATCCGTTGCCGTGGTATCAACATGGTCGCTCTGGGGGTCCCAGTATGTGAGTGTGTGTGTGGGTGAGTGTGTATGGTCGTGGTGAAGAGATGGTCTGTACGCAAGCAAAAGCGTAAGTTCCAGAGAAGAGAATGCTATATACATATATATAAATATATATATATTTGTATCTATATATATATAGCAAGAGAGACACAGAGAGAGAGCAACAGAGAGAGGGAGAAAGATTTCAGCAAGAGAGTTGAGGTGTTGTTTCAATGAAAAAATTCAACGTGGCTATTACAAAAATAAATAAAGTGAAAAGTATTCCGGCGATGGACCGTTGAGCAGGCATGAGTGTGCGTGTTAAAGCCTTAAGTAAGTGCGCTGAGAGTGTGTGCATGAAAAGACGGGCAACGGAAGCGAAGGAGGGAGAGATGAAGAGGGAAGAAGAGGGCTGAGAGGAGGGCTGAGAGCCGCAGTGATGTAAGGCACCGTGTTGTACGAGGCGCACAGCCCGCCCTTAATATAGGAAACCCAAACACACTCACAAGTACCGGCCACACACAGACACACACACGCACACGCACGCACACACACGAGAGAGTATCACTGGTGAAATAAGGAGGGCAGGAAGAATGTATTTATAGACTTTCTTTTCACATTCCCCTCTCCCTTGCTCTCCCACTCTCGTCTCTCCTGTTCATCACACCCCCCCCCCCCCCCCCCCCCAAAAAAAAAAAACTTAAACCAGCACATGTTCAGTTATTACTGAACATGTGGGGAGGGGGGGGGGGCGGCGGTGTCAAACCCTAACTGTTCTGCTCTGAAAGGTAGCTCCCCCTTGCATTGTCATGTTTCAATAAGAGCAGACAGTGTAACCTAATAACTCGATGGCTGTAGTGGGTTCTGCACAGGTATTCGCCTCTTGAATTAGTTGAATTGAAGTTTGACTGGTACTGCTTTGGCAATGAACCTTCTGTGAATGCTATACAAAGGTTTGTTTCATTGGCATGTCTGAGGCAGAGCAATGGTGCACATGATGGGAGTGCTCTCGCTGAACACATGCAGTCTGTTTAACGCCGGGCTGGGAATGGAAACAGGATAGAATATGTGCATTTGAGAAGTGAGTCATCCCCACCGGCAGCTGGGAGCGCCTGCTGCCCACGTATTGAACACTGGAGCGGGCGAGAGACATAGATAGGTAGAGAGAAAAGAGAGAGAGAGAGAGAGAGAGAGAGAGAGAGAGAGAGAGAGAGAGAGAGAGAGAGAGAGAGAGAGAGGGAGAGAGAGAAAGAGAGAGAGAGAGAGAGAGACCGACAGATGGAGGCAGAGTAAAGGAATGAATCCCAAACTAAAGTCGGCAAGATGGTACAAGAGTGACAGCGGGGGTGGTAGAGAAAAGACCGAGAGACAGACAGACAGAGAGACAGACAGAGAAAGAGAGAGAGCAGGTGGTTGATGAGAACTCACACAGGCCCCCCTCCTACTCAGTAGGGGTGCCTGTGTGTGTGTGTGTGTGTGTGTGTGTGTGTGGTGTTTAGGTGCGTGTGTTTGTAGGGGGGTAACAATGATGAAAGTACAGAGAGAGGAAAGGAGGGTGGTGATTGATGCCTGGTGTAAAGGGTGGGTGGAGAGGAGGCCAGGGAAATCAAACTGCATGTGAAGGGGATAGCTACGGTGTTGTGGGACGCGGATGATATCCGCCCCTCTTATGCAGAGTTGATATCAAAGGGTTTAAACATACTCCTGGCACTGGGCTACAGCCAGACACAGAGCTGTTAGGACAGGAGACACCCAGCCCACTGTTACCGTGTATGAGTCACGGTTTTCTGGGTGAGGAAGGGGACATTAGAAATGTTCATGAGTCACATCAGGTACCTGTTCCCATTTGGATTTAATTCAAAAGTGTAGTTGTGACTTTGTTGGTAAATCCTAATAAACACCTCACCTCAGTATGGATGCATGTCAGTACTAGCTGGAAGGCTTAACATCCCAACCCATTGGGTTATAACGTCAGCCTTGGGTCCTCCTCTGCTTTCCTGAATTAATTCACTGCAAACTAGTCATGTTACTAACCATCAAATAATGACAGAGGCAATCACCAATGCATTGTGGGTAACTTGCAAATACATCCCATGATGGGGGCTTGAAGACCCAGGACATCCCTGGATATCACTTCCTTTCTCCTCCAGGCAAATCCGGTTCAAATACTTAAAACTATCCGCCCACAGTCTGGTTTATTGAAAGTGGTTCACACTTGTAAAACGTGGTCCCTTGAAGAGTGAGGTCATAGTGGGTAGGTAGTAGAAAGGTATATTTGCATTCATACAGCACTTTTCTAACCAGTACGTTACAATATTTCCTAACATTCACCCATGCATGCACACATTCCACAACGACGGCGGTGTCAGCCACGCAGGGTGACAGCCAGCTCGTCGGGAGCAATTTGGGTGAGGTGTCTTGCTCAGAGACACCTCGTCACTCAGCTAAGAGGAGCCGGGATCGAACTAGCAACTTTCTGGTTACCAGCCAACCCGCTCTACCTCCTGAGCCATATGCCGCCAAACACATGCAGTCCAAAGGTAGTGAATGATTCTGTTGAAACAGACGAGAGGAGCCATTCAAACAGGTCGTGTGCGTATCTCCTTACTCGTATGAATACGTGCCGGTCTAATGACCGTTACCAGGGCGTAGAGGGCAAGGAACCTCCGCACAGACCGGAAAAGAAGCCAGCAGGGCCATCATCCGTGCCCGGCTCCCCTCTTTGAAGGTATCTACCACACGTTGACCACAGCCACCCAGGCCATAGACCTCTCACACTGGTGCCATCTGGGAGACGTTACCGAAGCACACAGGCTTATACAAGCAGTATTTTATCCCCCAGGCAACCAGGCCTTTGACCCAACACCAACCTTGTTGAACATAGTGATCACATGAACACTTATGTACATTAAATGTACATGACCTTAAACTATTTATGGATAAGTTCATCAGCACATTCCGCTTTAGATCTATATATATTCCTCATTGTATTGCATAACAGTATTGGACGGTTGTTTAGTTGTTTACAGATTTACATTCCCTGGAACTGTTGCTAGTGTTCCTATGTTTTTATTTATTTGACATTATTTTTAATATTATTTATTATGTATGGGTTATTATTTCTCAATTCTTGCCATATCTTTTCAATCTATTATGCCTCCTGTTTGCCTGCCAGGTCGAACATAACCTCAAAGTACAGAAGGACAATAAAACACTTTGACCTTTGGCCTTTGATTCACCGTCGTGTACCGACTGAGGTTCGGGCAGAATGGACAGAGATATGGACGGACAGACAGAGGGACGGACAGACGGGACGGCGGGGGTCTGCCGGGGTCTTACGTGGGTGGGCAGGTAGAGGTCGTACGGCGTTCCAGAGTCCACGTCGATGGCGTGGAAGCCCGAGAGTGATCCGTAGATGACCTTTAACCTCTGACCCTCCTCCACCGTCAGGTCAACGGACAGGGGTCTCTGGGGCAGCGGGCAGAAGGACTGGACGCATACACACACATAAACAGACACAGACATGCATGAACACACACACACACACACACACACACACACACACACACACACACACACAACAAACAGACACATACAAACACGCAAGAACACACACACACACAGTGAAAAAATAATCAAATTAGAAGTGGATAAGCACAGCAGTAAATAGGAAACTAGTTAGACAAACAACATATTGGTGTGACTTCAGAGGGGATCTGTCTGTCTGCCATCTAACAGGTGTGTCCCTCAGCAGCAGAACTAACTTTTGAGAGGACAAAAGCTAGGACACCAAGAAGGAAAGTAGTTCAGGCCACAGAGGAGTCTGAAGAAATGGGGCACAGCTAGGATGATGGCTGTGAGTGTGTGTGTGTGTGTGTGTGTATGCATGTCTTGGTGAGGGATTAAATGAGACAGAAAGCAAGAGAGTGACGAACAGAGGGAGAGAGAGAGAGAGAGAGAGAGAGAGAGAGAGAGAGAGAGAGAGAGAGAGAGAGAGAAGGTGACCCTATTAGATTGTTTCTTCCTACGGTTTGTCCTAGATCTAGATGACATAGAAGACGACTGTAAGAGTGATGGCCTGAATACGGCAGAAGCTTTGATTTGAAATGCAGAATCCCAAACGTTCCTTTGGGTGCCATGACCCACGAGCAGAGGGCTGGACTGACCTTGAAGGCCATGAACTTGTGGTAGGGTTTAGGAGCCCAGGCGTAGACCTCCACCGCGCTCTTCAACGCAATCACCAAGAACTTGATCTTTTCGTACCGCACTGCAGACAAATCCAAACGTATATTTATTAGAAACACACACATATTGGTTGTGTATTTTCCCAGTTTGCTAACAAATGGATCTCTGCTGATAACAGAAGTATGAGGACGTAATAGCGGGACTATAAACTGCCTTCATGTAGCAGTTAATCAAAGCCTTGGTCAGGATACACTCTTAAGTGTTCTCTAGACTATGGGGACATTATTTACAAGCCTACTTCGTTCTCCACACTTCACTGCCCAGACTCTGTGTACCGCAGTTCTCTGCGCCTCATATCAAACTCCTTTTCCCATTCACATGTCTGTGTACTTCATGATCTGTTTTTCTGTTCTTTCATAAGCCTAAAGAGACATTGGCATTGGTCGATCTTTTATAAGAAAGCCAAACTTGGCAAGCTCTCTTCATGACTGTAGTTTCCTATCACTCCCCAGCAGCTCTTGAGTTTTTAACTCCACCCGATGGCTTCTCTATGGTAGCCAGGATTTGCTTGGAACTCTCTTCTCTTCTATTTTTCGCCGTGGTCAGGCCATAACATCCCTATAGCTCAATGAATGATGTCTCCCTGGGAGTGTTCCCAGCTTTGATTAAAAACAAAGAGTGCAACTGCTTTTCCAAAGTGGATTTTTGTATCTGTTGACTGCTGGTCTGTTTTTATCATGCTCTATTTTCCTCAATTGTTCCTTATGTGTTTCAACCTACTCTATTTTATATTCTTGTAACCTTTTACTGGTGGCCTCTCTCGGCTCGGTTAAGAGATTTGAATCTAAAGGGACTTCCTGGTTGAATACAGGTCAAACAAAATAACATATAAACATCTGCATGAGTAAAAGAGAATAAACCAGAATAAAACGATTTGGAGAACGATTCCCTGGGTGGCTTCCTGATTCATGGATGGGCGAGTTCTTATTCTTTAGAACTGTTCCAGCTCAGATAATCTTTCGTATGGAGTTAACGTCTGCAGCAGGAAAGCGGCATAGTGACGATTTACGGTTTGTCAATGTTTGTACTCCTGGCCTTGGGAGAGCACTAGGAATGGCCTTGTGTGTTGAGGTCCGCTGTATAAATAGACCTGCCCGGTCAGCCTAACGCCGTGGGAACAGAACAGAGTATGTGGGGCAGGCAGGGGCAGCAGAGTGTCCTCCTCACCGACTTTGTAGTGCACACATCCCTCCAGGTCGCCCACTGACGTCCAGCCCTGCCTCTTCTCCACCTCGGGGTCGTTGTGCAGGATCTTGTTCCTCAGCCACGACAGGTAGTACAGCCGCAGCTTGTTCTTCTTACCTGCACACACACACACACACACACGCATGCGCACGCACACAGGCACACAGGCACACACACAGACACGCAGACACATGAGTTGTTTAGGGTATTTCTGTAGATTGATGTAACAAAGTTCAAACCAGAAAAACATTGTAAAATTGAATTGCGATAGAGTCATAGAAACAGTCATATATAAACTAATAATAATGAAATAAATAGAAATATTATATATATATACAATAATTATATATATATACAGCGAGAGAGTGGGCGAGACGGACAGAGACATGGAGGTGTGACCTCCAGGGGCCGACGTGCGGGGGGCCCACCTGATATGGTGATGAGCACGTTGAGGCCCTCCAGCACGTCCATCTGCTGGAAGCGCCGGCGGCTGATGAGAGAGTAGACCTTGCCCTGGCCGCTGCGGTCCAGCAGCCACAGGCCGCTCTCCGTCCCCACCAGGAGGTTCACCCCTGCACAGCGACAGCAGCCGTCAGTCATCGTCCTCAGGTACAGACACAGGGACAGCGACAACTAGGGCGTATCGGAGCCCTCTACGATTCATCAGCTGCTATTTAAGTGTCCTTTGTCAGAAGTGGCGCAGCCATCCGTCGGCGTGGAGCGAGAGAAAGGAGAATGAGCTGATAGGAAAGGAGATTGAGTTCATGGACAGGTGATCGCCTCTGCCTCTGTGTGACCGCGCCCCCTTCATCTCTGACCAATCAGGATCTATCTTCCCAAATCTTGCTCTCTTCTGCTCTTTCCATCCTATCACGTTCAAACTGAGCACCCTAAGATTTGTGTTCAATAATTTCCCTCCTGATCTATCCATTCCAAGCGGAGCCACACTGAGGATTATAGAGGTTTTGCTAGCAATAACCAGATGGTTTCTCGTTGACTGCCCTGGCTTCGAAGAAAAACGAGTTGAAGCAAAAGTCCTTGAGTCAGACACATGACCCCTGAAGACAGGTGACCCCTGAAGGCTCCTGGTGAGCTGGGTGATTCGCCCACGGCAAGGGTCTTCTGCTGCTGTATGCGTGTGTGTGAACTATAATACGTCTACAACCACTTACAAAAGCAACCATTTGCCGTTCCGTCAACCAGCGCTGAAAAGGCTTTGATAAGAGCTATGTTTCCTTAAAAGAGTATATATATTGTCTACAAGGGCCGACCAGGACTGAGCACAGAAACTCATTCTATATATTTTTTATCAAGTAAAATGAGCAATATCAAAGTAGTACCAGCTACAAAAACGTTTCTTTGTGCCTTGAGTGAGTGTATCACCCATGATGAAAGCATACTGAATAATAATGACTACATTCAATATTTAATCCGACACCAATTCATTCATCATTAAAATCCACATGTTAACTTGTCACGCCTACATGTGCGACTCAGGAACTACAACCCAGCGGTGAAAGAGAACTACAAACCCCAGAGGCCGGCGCAGAGGACCTCGGTGTTGAACTTCTTCTTGTATTTGCGGATCTCGGGCGTGTCACTCTGTGGACGGATGTTGGTGGGGTTCACGTTCACCACAGAGCCCTTCCTGTGGTTCTGCCTTCTGATTGGCTCAGGCCTGCTGCTTGCTGCACAGGGGGGATAAGTTTAGAGAGAAAATAGGTCAACAATAATTTCATGTCTAGCTCAACAACTCACACACAAGCGTTGAGACTGTTGAGACTTATATGTAGCTACAAATTACCTTTACATAATTTGTTAATTTTTATATACCAACATCAGTTTTATTACATCTGTATAACCAACATAAGTATTCAGAAATAATAGTTTTTGCCAGAGAAGTGAGGTTGCCAACAGTGAAGCAATGGAGAACTGTAGTCTTAAACACAGCCTACAACTCCGCTCTGAGACTGCTTTCCTTCCTTTGTTAGTCAATTCCTCTGTTGTTCACACTTAGGAGTTCTTCCATAGTTGGCAACCGGCATTTCCACGTCTCTTTTCACAAACCTTCTCTTATTTTGAGCGAATTTGTGTTTGTGTGTGTGTGTATGTGTGCATGTCAGTGTGTGTGCATGTTTGTGCATGTATGTGTGAATGCCTGTGTATGTGTGCATGTGTGTGTGTGTGTACGTGTGCATGCCTGTGTGTTTGTGTGTGTGTGCGTGTGCGTGTGCGTGTGTGTGTGCGTGCGTGTGCGTGTGTGTGTGCACTCACTGGGGCTGCAGGGCGGTGCTAACTGCAGCAGTCTGGGGTCGATGAAAGGTGTGAGGGGGGGGGAGGTGTTCTGAGCCGTGGGGCTGCTGGGGGCCTGTGACAGACAGCAGGACCAATCAATGGCAGCAGTGGAACATAAAGGACTCAGGTACCAAGCTGGCTGCGTCACATACATAGCTTTAGTCAACTTAGATAAGTCAACATATTTCACAATAATAAATGTGGCATTTGCATTTCTATGACATTTACATTCATTGCATCTGATAATAATAATAACCTGTGAAGGTGCCTCTGCCTGTGACACACAGGATATAACCAATCTTCATTGGGTTGTCACCAATAATGTGTTTGATTCTCGATTGGAGGTGTTGTATATTGGCAGATTGGCATATGAATAATACAAAAGCTTGCCTCCATCATAAAACAACATTAATTTTGACAGACGGATGAATGAGTTCCAATGAAAATGTAGATTATATTTGGTCTGCCTGTCTTTCCTTCTCTCTGTCTGTCTGTCTGTCTGTCTGTCTGTCAGACTATCCCCCTCTCTGTCTACCCATCCATAAGTTTGTCTATCCCTCTGTCTGTTTTCTTTCTGTCTGTCTGGCTATCCCTCTATCTGTTTATCTATCCATCTATCCCATTGTCTATCGGTCTATCCCTCTCTTTCGCTATCCCCTTGGCTCTCTGTCTGCCTATCCTTCTGTGTATCTGTCTGTCTATCTCTCTCTTTCTATCCCTCTGTCTGTCAGGGTACTCTATCTCTATCCCCCTGTCTGTCCAGGTGTCTCTCTCTCTCTATCCCCCTCTCCGTCCAGGTACTCTCTCTCTATCCCCCTGTTTGTCCAGGTGTCTCTCTCTCTATCCCTCTGTCTGTCAAGGTGTCTCTCTCTCTATCCCTCTGTCTGTCCAGGTACTCTCTCTCTATCCCTCTCTCCGTCCAGGTACTCTCTCTCTATCCCCCTGTCTGTCCAGGTGTCTCTCTCTCTATCCCTCTGTCTGTCAAGGTGTCTCTCTCTCTATCCCTCTGTCTGTCAAGGTGTCTCTCTCTCTATCCCTCTGTCTGTCCAGGTACTCTCTCTCTATCCCTCTCTCCGTCCAGGTGTCTCTCTCTCTATCCCCCTGTCTGTCCAGGTGTCTCTCTCTCTATCCATCTGTCCGTCCAGGGTGTCTCTCTCCCCCTGTGTCTCTCTCTGCCCCTGTGTGTCTCTCTCCCCCTTTGTGTCTCTCTCTCCCTGTGTGTCTCCCTCCCTCTCCCCTTGTGTGTCTCTCCCCCCCTACGTACGGGCTCTGGGTGCTGGGGGGAGCGTACGGCGGTGGGGGACTGGGAGTAGGCCAGGTCCCTCTGCTGCTGCTGGGCGCGGGGGTCCGGCCCCCCTGGGCCCGACGGGGGTTGGGTCTTCTGCAGCAGGTCCGGCAGCATGTATGTGTCATCTGGGCCCCGCGCGACGTTCTGCACGCACACGCACGCACGCACGCACACACACACACACACACACACACACACACACCCACACACGCACACACATAAGAACACACACACACACACTATAATCAATAAAATAATAATCTGTATGTCGTGTGCTTTGTAGCAGACATGTATTTGTTAGAGCTTTTGCTTTAGTTGTGTTTGCATGCACTCTTCTTCTCTTTTAAAAAACAGGCTTCTTTCGTTTTGTAAATGAACCAAACCCCATGCTGCCAGCTGCATGGTCACAGCAGCACCTAGTGGTGTGACTTGGAAGGACAGCAATGCTAACACACTGTGTGTGTGCAGCGTGTGTGTGGATATGTTTACGTACTGTATATGTCTGCATATGTGTGTGTTTATTTGTGAGAGAGGCAGACACTTTTTTGTGTGTGTCAATGTGTGTGTGTGTATTTATGTGAGAAGCAGCCTCTACCTTGTGTGTGTTTTAGTGTGCATGTGTTAGTGTGCGTGTGTGTGTGTGTGTATGTGTGTGTGTGTACTGTGCCTGACGTGCATGCTACCTGGTTGAGGTTGTGGTGAGGTTGTAGTACAATGCCGTCGGGAATCCCTCGGAAATGTCGGCCTTGCCCGTTGGAGAGGGCAGACCTGGCAATAAAAGAAAACCCAGATCTTCAAAAATGCCTCACCTGCAGGGCGTGTTTCAGAATCCCTCCCCGTGTGGGACTGAGACCGGGGAACTGTCACTGAAATAAGTAACTTTCTGCCATATTGGGTGACGGCTTAGCTCAGGAGGTAGAGCAGGTTGACGTGTAACCGGAAGGTTGCTAGTTCAATCCCTGGCTCATCCTAGCTAGAGTGTCGGGGAGTCCCTGAGCAACGCGCCTCACCCTGACTGCTCCTGACGAGTTGGCCGGTGCCTTGCTTGGTTGATTCCTCCATCGGTGTGTGAATGTTTGCATTAACTGATGCTAAAGCGGTGTCGCTCAAACAGTGTTCCCCAACTTGCCTCGATGAAGTTGAACTCCATGAACTGCTAACACATGTAAGTGTTGATGAAACCCCACAGGAAGTGGAGGAATGACTTATTAACCAGCGTTCCTCACCTGGGGCTCTCCTCTTCGTCACTGCTGCCCAGCTCGTCGCTAGACGAAGAGTATTCCGCCATCTTGTTGTGCCGCCCAGCAGTGGGTCGGATACCCTGTGTGTGTGTGTGTAAGATTGTGTTTATTTTAGAGAAAGAAAAAGGGAAAAATGTCATCAATATTCCCATTACAAGAGGCGGTCACAGCCTTCAAACCGCAAGCCTTCTTACTAATTATTAAATCATTAAAGGTAAAAAACTGTGTGGAATGCTGATTCATAAATGTGTATACAAAAGGTATACCTGTTATACCATGAGCATGTGAGAGTAACATCAAATGTTATCATTGGCTGGTGAACGGACGACCAGTGTGCCCTGCTGTGATTGGAGCGGTCTAAGCCTGCAGTACCTGAGATGGTCCACCGGGGGAGCCGTCCTGCGGTCTCCTCTGCTGCTGCAGACGCTGCTGTAGGAGGGGGCTCTCCAGGTTAAAGTAACCTTGACACACAGACACACAGACACACACACACACACACACACACATACAAACACGCACACACACACACACACACACACACAAACACACGCACCCGCACACACACACATGTACCCCCACACACAGACCAAAACCAAAGAGGCACAAACACAAATCAATTCTCCATGCATTTAATGTGTGGTACATGTCAAAACACAACAACTACACGTGAACTCTCCACTTGAAGCTCCCCTCAGGAAAGATCTCAGCTGCTGGCTTTAAGGACACCAGGTTGATATTGGGTAAAAGCACCTGGTGAAATACAACTGTGACTTCATGTCACACCTTTTCATTTCCCGCCCTGCAACTCCCTTCAAGGAAATCAAAAAGTGCATTTAACAGTTTGGAAGACAAGCGGAGAAAAACTTCCTTGAGGCCCCACAAGTCTGATGCGATGGAGATTGGGAAGTGCGTATCCGTGTGTGAGTGTGTGTGTGCGTGCGTTTGTGTGTGTGTGCGTATGCATTTTTGTGTTTGTTTGCGTGTGTGTGTGTTTGGCCTTGTGTGTGTATGTGTGTGCATGCGTAAGTGTGACTCTGTCTGTTTGTGTTTGCTTGTGTGTGTGTGTGAGTGTTTGCGCGCGAGTGTGTTTGTGTTTGCACGCGCTCACAGCAGGAAGCCCCAGAAGCCATTCCACTCCCTGCTTGACCCCGAGAGAGGCACTTTGAAATACTGAACCCATCTTACACGCCTCCACCGCCCCCTCTCTCTATCTCTCTATCTCTCTCTATCTCTCCCTCTCTCTGTCACTATACATTACAACTGCTGCTTCCTGGTGACCACACACAGAGCGGACGGGAGTGGGAGATAAAGAGAGAGAGGGAGGGAGAGGGAGAGGGAGAGGAGGGAGAGAGAGGAGGGAGAGGAGGGAGAGAGAGAGGGAAAAGGAGAGGAGAGTAGAGAGGGAGAGGGAGAGGAGGGAGAGAGAGGAGGGAGAGAGAGGAGGGAGAGGGAGAGGGAGAGGAGGGAGAGGTGGAAGAGAGGGAGAGGAGGGGATGGAGAGGAGGGAGAGGAGGGAGAGGGAGAGGGAGAGGAGGGAGAGGAGGGAGAGGAGGGAGAGGGAGAGGGAGAGGAGGGAGAGGAGGGAGAGAGAGGAGGGAGAAGGATAGGAGGGAATCTAAGACAAGAGCTTTGAATAGTTTTTTTACTCTTTTGCAGACAACTATAAAGGGGAAAGAGCGTTTGAATGGAGTACAACTGGCCTCCTCTCTCTTCCCTCTCCCGACTTTTGGAGTGTGCATGAGTGTGTGCATGCTGGTGGGCGTTTGTGTGGGTCTGTTTTGGTTTACAGGACCGCTTCAGGCCGTGCGTTAGGGCTCTGTGTGTATGAGAGAGAGAGAGAGAGAGAGAGAGAGAGAGAGAGAGAGAGAGAGAGAGAGAGAGAGAGAGAAATCGGGAGGAGGAAGAGGAGAGAGAGAGGGATAGAGAGACAGAGAGAAAGAGAGAGAGGGAGAGAGATAGAGAGCGAGATAGCGATAGAGAGAGAGAGTTTGTTTGCTGAAAACTAAGTAAGCAAAGTAAGCTATGAGCTAAGTAAGAGTTTAGGATGTGTGGGGTGATAACGAGGGCAACTTTGGTGGGCTAACACAAACACACACACACACATGCACGCATATGCACACACACATACAAACACACACACACACACACACAAACACTCACGTGTCCGCCCACACATACAATGCAGACCATAAAGAAACAGTTTTGCAAACTTTCCATCCCAGATCGTTAAGTCACAAGATAGGAGTCACAACTCATTCAAAAGGTCAAATCCTCCGATTAGATACAAGAATGTTTCGTAATGACGACGTAGGAGACAAGCAGTTCACAAACAAACACACAACCTTCTATTGACCCTGACTACTGAGAGTTAGGACATGTTTGGCTTTCTAGTTTACACTAGCTGTCACTTGCATTTTCCCTCAGTCTGAAACATAGACTCTAAAATAGAGCCAGGATTTCGCCCCATTTCACAGCAGTGAAGCAAAAAATCGATGTTCAATTCTGCTCACAGCCACAAGTGGTCTTTTGAGGGGTAACACAGGGCAGGTTCATATGACAAATAGAACATTTTACGTATTCTACAAATAAAAATGATCTGGATCAAGTTACTCTCAAATGTACTAGATAAGGCCGTAAAGGAGTTGTGTAGTTAAATGGTGGTCGCAATTGTAGTTTGTCTGTGTGTGTATGTGTGTGTGTGTGTGTGTGTGTGTGTGTGTGTGTATGACTTTGGGTGTGTGTGTGCATGTGTGGGTGTGGGTTTGTGTGTGAGTGTGTGTGTGTGTGTTTGTGTGTATGTATGTATGTATGTATGTATGTGTGTGTGTGTGTGTCTGTGTGTGTACATGTGTGTGTGTGTGTGTGTGTGTGTGCGTGTGTGTGTGTGTGAACGTGTTTGTGTGTGTGTGTATGTGTATGTATGTATGTATGTATGTATGTATGTATGTATGTATGTGTATATGTGTGTGTGTGTGTGTGTGTGTGTGTCTGTGTGTGTGTATGGATGTATGTGTATATGTGTGTGTGTGTGTGTGTGTGTGTGTGTGTGTGTGTGTGTGTGTGTGTGTGTGTGTGTGTGTGTGTGTGTGTGTGTGTGTCCTCACCTGGATGGTTACTTGAGCCCCCCGGCGATACCGTCCAGGTCAACTTTTCCGCAAATACAGGACTGCCACTAGATGGGGATAGAGAGACATGCAGACAGGATGTATTGCATTCGAGACATAGAGACAGATAGAGAGAGAGAGAGAGAGAGAGAGAGAGAGAGAGAGAGAGAGAGAGAGAGAGACAGAGAAAGAGACAGGGAGAGAGACAGAGTGACACAGACAGGGAGAGAGACAGAGCGACAGAGCGACAGAGAGACGGAGAGAGAGAGTGAAGAGAGAGAGAGAGAGAGAGAGAGAGAGAGAGAGAGAGAGACAGAGACAGAGAGTCAGAGAAAGAGACAGAGAGAGAGAGAAAGAGACAGAGAGAAAGAGACAGAGAGAAAGAGAGAGAGGGGGAGAGAGAGAGAGAGAGAGAGAGACAGAGAGAGAGAGAGAGAGAGAGACCGAGACTGAAACCGAGAGACAGAGATAGAGACAGAGACAGAGACAGAGACAGGGAGAGAGACAGAGACAGAGACAGGGAGAGAGACAGAGCGACAGAGAGACAGAGAGACGGAGAGAGAGAGAGAGTGAGAGAGAAAGCTTGTTGATATAACTAGGTAAACTACAGTAGCAAGGTGGTGGAACAGTGATATAAATAGTAACTTGGACAATAGAGAGGGACACGAAAGATGACAGAGCCAGGGTGGAAACAGAGAGATAGAAACAGAGGGAGAGACCGATTGAGAGAGTCATTTGCTAAAATTGGGGGATTGCAGTGTGAGAGAGAAAGAGTGAGCGATGAGGACAAAGAGAAAGGGAGCGGGGATCTTGTGCCTGTGAGTGTGCTTTACCAAAATAGTGTCAACAAACAGTTGCTGCGAGTTGTTGGCATTTTATTTTCTTAACACAATCAAGCATACCATCTCAAGGGGTAAGACTATGCATGGCATGCTCCACATGATCGTTGCTCTGCTAGTTCGACGCCATCTTAAACAGAGACAAGTGCCCATTGTAGAGCCCGGAGGAAGAGCCCTCAATGTTCTCTGTTTGTAATGCCTTAACCGCGGAGGAAGAGCCCTCAATGTTCTCTTTAGAGCCTTAACCATAGAGGAAGAGCCCTCGATGTTCTCTGTTTGTAATGCCTTAACCGCAGAGGAAGAGCCCTCAATGTTCTCTTTAGAGCCTTAACCATAGAGGAAGAGCCCTCGATGTTCTCTGTTTGTACAGCCTTAACCACGGAGGAACAGCCCTAAATGTTCTCTGTTTGTAGAGCCTTACCCACCATAGTGTTCTCTGTTTGTAGAGCCTTAACCACAGAGGACGAGCCCTCAATGTTCTCTCTAGAGCATCAACCACGGAGGAAGAGGCCTCACTGTTTGCTTGACAAAGCTGCTTTCGGACATTCCCAATCTCAATAAACTCAGTGCCACAATAAAGCAAACAGTACCCTCAATGTTCCCCCAATACTGCTGTCCCCGAGCTATGCAAGTAGAGAAGTGACAGAGAATCACTCTGTGTGCGTGGACCTGCATCGACACTTCCATTGACACATGCTGTGGGGATTGCTTTCTGTGGTTATAATATCTGACGAAAATTGTTGCTATCATTATAGACCAAACCCACACACAGACCACTGTGAAGTGTTACATCTGTGCGACATCGGAGAATGTATTTCTGCTTTTGTGTGTGTGTGTGTGTGTCTATGTGTGTGTGAGTGTGTATGTGTGTATGTGTGTGTGATTGTGTGCGTGCGCGCGCGCATGCGTGTCTGTGTGTGTGTGTGAGTGTGTGAGTGTGTGCACGTGTGTGTGTGTGTGTGTGTGTGTGTGTGTGTGTGTGTGTGAGTGTGTGAGTGCTTGTGTGTGTTTGTGGGTACCTCGAAGGTGTCCTCTTGTGTCCCATAACCAGCTCCTTACAGTAGAACTTTGAAGTAGTGCGTTCAGGAACCTGGAGAACAACAAGAGTTTACCATTATCCACCAGTCGAACTGATATCAGGGGCCTTGGGTTCGACAACAGGCAGTTTGGTTTGTTCTCTTTGCTTATGTCATGTCTTCCTTTAAAGTAGAATCAACATAAATGAGTCTGTGACAGGAGCTTGTCTCACAAATCAGGACATCTGCTCATATTCAGATGTGGTGCACTCTGCAGTGCACCACTGAGATTAGCTCTAAGTGGATTAACATTGTGTAATGTTACACCACGACAACTATGTAAACACTTACAGGTGAAATCGTTTTAAGCACTTCTAGACTAAGTTCCTGAGTTCCTAAATGTTGTGTCCCTGAAGCTGGTATCTATCAGGCGTCAGAGAGAGACGCAGTTCAACCGCATATCCTTCTGCAGCCAGCTGGTGACCTCTCGACCTCTCGTCTCTGGGGTTGCGGGGCCCACGCAACTGAGAGGAAGGAAGACACGCCCGACGACGACAGAGGAAGCAAGCTGTGCGGAGAAGAATGCCTATCATCGTTCCAACACTCACACACACGCACGGACGCAGGCACGCATACAGACACTGACACACACACACACAGACACGCACAGACACATACACACACACACACACACACAAAGACACACACACAGACACACACACACACAGACACCGACACACTCACACACACACACACACACACACACACACACACACACACACACACACAGACATATACAAGCTTGCTCCGCTGCTTTTGGCCCTGCCTCACGCAGCATAATGGTCTGCTCACCAGAACCACGTAGTGCTGAAAAGAAGCATGTAGCGCTCAACAGAACAAAGTAGCGCTCAACAGAACCACATAGCGCCCATCAGAACACCATAGCTCTCAGCGGAACAACGTAGCTCTCAGCAGAACCACGTAGCTCTCAGCGGCTCAGCTCTGACCGAGGTTGGCCTGTCGTCGTTCCACTCCCACATGGGCCGGTTCTTAACGTGCTTCCAGGGTTTTTTTAATGAATGGTCGATGAGAAACCAAGGGCTCCCTCGGGTTACCGTTAAACAGAAGACAGGCTAGCGTTCTTTACAGGCGCCATAAGAAGCCAGCAGGGGGGCGCCGGGAGTTATTAACTGTTTCATCAGCTCCATATGCTCTGCTGTTAGTGGAACAACAACACAGACCGCCCGCTGAGCACTGAATACACCTGCAGCATATTGGGTTAGTAAAGGTAGAGAGAGAGAGAGAGAGGGAGGGAGAGGGAGAGAGAGAGAGAGAGAGAGAGAGAGAGAGAGAGAGAGAGAGAGAGAGAGAGAGAGAGAGAGGGGGGGAGGGAGAGGGGGAGAGAGAGAGAGAGAGAGAGAGAGAGAGAGAGAGAGAGAGGGAGGGAGAGGGGGAGAGAGAGAGAGAGAGAGAGAGAGAGAGAGAGAGAGATAGAGAGAGAAAGAGAGACATCTAAATCTGTGTTTTTATCTCCGGGTGAAACGGAATGAAATGGGTTTTCAATCAATGGCAATGAACTCCCCTCAAACTTGTGACACATACGCACACGTGCACACACCAGGTGCATGCACCCAGCCTCTGGTGAGACACTTTGCGGTCCAGGACAGTCCGTGCCAGCGTTGAGGCTGACATCACGCCTCCTCTGCTGGGCAGGACACATGACTTCACACGACTTCCTCATTGGGAAATCAAGTAATTCCCCCAAAGGACTAACAGCACTACACACACACACACTGTTTTTTTTTTCTTTTGACATGTTTCCTCTTGTTTTCCTGCACTCTGTTGCCTAATTTTTAATGATGTGCTGTACAATAAAGATCGACTCATATCCAAACGCTGACCAATCAGGAACAGCAGCATATCCTCAACTCCTCACCACTAAAAGGTTCACCCGACAGGCAGCTCAAAAGACAATCACTAGCCCACCGACCAGCTAGTTACCACGCCAACCGGTCGTCCAATCAGCTAGTTACCACTCCAGCCAGTCACCCAATCAGCTAGGCGGAACACCTTAGCGGACGCACCGGACAGATAAACAGTGCCTGAGCCGACGGCGGGCCCACCTTGGGGGGTTTATGAGAATCCCAGAAGACGGTGTCGAGCGCGGGGACGACGGGGCCGATGGGGGCGACGGCTGGGCGGAACGGGGCAAGAGGGGAGATGGCCACGTCCGACATGGAGCTGCTGTGGGGGGCGTCCCGGCTGGAGCGCAGGTTAGCATTCTGTACGGGATATACATAGGAAATGGTAAACGGTGGATGGACGGCATTTATTAAGCGCTTTTCTAACCAGTGGTCACTCAAAGTGCTTTACAACAGCCAGCGGTCACCAGTGGTCACTCAAAGTGCTTTACACTCAAAGAGCTGGCAACAGCCAGCTCGTCAGAAGCAGTGAGGCTGAGGTGTCTCGCTCAGGGGCACCTCGACACTCCGCTATGAGGAGCCAGGGATCGAACTAGCAACCGTCCGGTCACCAACCAAGCTGTTCTACCTCCTGAGCCACATGCCGCCCCGAGAGGTAGAAAGGCATGAATGTATTTCAAATGTCTCGTCGAGCATTAAAGGAGACATATGATGGTGTTTTCCCAACTAGTAAACAAAGTATTTGAGTTCTAGAAAACATTTTTTTGAAGCTGTTTGCTGGAAATAGCTTTTAGGAAAAATTCTCGCCTACCACTATTCCCCACTGTTTCAGTCCCTTCAGAATGTGCTGTCTCTGGTGTCTGTAGCTTTAATGCAAATGAGCTGCTGCCCATTGACCAATGAGCTGTCAGACTGAACCACAGCATGGAGGAGAAGGGATTTTTGCCGTTTGCGGACTCCTGGAGCTCTATAGCTATATCATATAATATAATATAATAATAATAATATTATGTATGGGTATTTATATAATATTATATCTAATATCACGGCCAAAAGCTATGTGCGCCTCGGATGATATTATGAATCATAAAGACTTTGCTGACATCTCTGGTACTTCCACAACAAGTAAAGACTCGTAGTGGGGGATATCTCGGCCGTGGTTGAGAGGAATTGAGGGAAAGGAACTTTGGCCTTGACTCTCTGAAGTCCATGAACCGCGACATGGAGGAGAAAGGGATTGTACTCCGGGAGCTGAGCTGCCGGACTTGCCGCCGAGCTCCCCGCGCCGGAGCTGCCGGACTGCCGCCGAGACATAACCTCCGCCGGACCTGCCAGCTTCGGCGGCAGTTCAGCTCCCGGAGCACACCGCCGGACGCCTTCGACGGCGGACAGACTGCCGCCGAAGCTTCAGTGGCAGTCCGGCAGCTCAGCTCCGGGAGTACAATCCCTTTCTCTGCCGGACTGCCGCCGAAGCTTTGGCGGCAGTCCGGCAGAGAAAGGGATTGTACTCCCGGAGCTTAGCTGTGCAGGGCTGCCGCTGAGTTCCCCCCGCTGGAGCTGCTCGTCCGCTGGTCCACAAAATCTTAGCTATGATGATTGGAGGGGAGCAGGGAAGTGGGAGGTAATATTCAACTGCGCCCCCTTTCCTACGTAGGAGGGAGCGCCGAAACTGACTCGCTCGTTTGGTAACTGTAGCCGGGGTACTTTCAGAAATGCGTATCTCACTCAAGAAATCATGTACCGACTTTTTTCAAAGTTTGTATGCGTGTGGGAGCACCAGAGACCCAAAACAATGCCCCAAAATCCCAGGAAAAGTGTTGTTTTCATAATATGTCCCCTTTAAGAACCGGGATATGGCTGTGTTATCGCTGACGTCGGTGTAGCGGTTTACCTGGTTGAAGTGTGCTCTCTGCATGGCTGGGGTACAGGGGCTCGAACTGCTCCCGGATCCCATCCGAGAGTGCATCTCTCTTGGCAGACCGGCTGCCGACAGCAGCCTTGCAAGGTTGGCCTCCTGGAGCTCCATCTAGAGCAGCACAGGTGGACAGGACTGAGCACAGACACCGAGCACCCACACGTCCACACGGGCTGGCTCCGGAAAAAATAAAACTCCACGTGCTAAACAGCGGAGGGACGCCTGCATGTGAGCGCGTGGCATGCACAGGTGTGACCCAGAAATGCATCCATTGCCCTGCGGAAACCAATGTGGGACACGCATGATGATCCGACGGCGCGGAACCCCAGAGACTGCGGTGGCTCATCAAGCAGATCCAACAGGACGCGTATGGAGCATTCCACACTCTCACTAAACGGAGAACATTTGTATTTTGATTTAACTGAATGGATTGGTCGAGGGAAGACACCTGGACAGGGCAGGGGAAACTGATGGGGAAAAGCAGGGAAAAAAAAGAAGGCTGAGGTAGAAGGTGACCATCAAGTGAGACGAGGCAGGAGGAGGCAAACACAACAGGGGCAGAAGACACAGCAAGTCTCACATAAGGTGAGGAAGAGGGAGGGGGGGGGGGGGGGGGGGGGGCGACCGAGGGTTAATCAGTGAATCAGAGGGCATGAGGGCGCTTTGAAGCGGTAGTGGTTTACCACGCGGCGCTGGCTGCTTGCGGGGCAGCTAGGCAGCAGCTTGGCGACAGGCAGCAGGGCGCCGCTGCGAGCGAGCTTCTGGGCGCTGGCCGCCGGCCGCTCCCTCTCCCTCTCCCTCTCTCTCGCCCGCTCCCGCTCCCTCTCCCGGTGCCTCTCTCGCTCGCGCTCCCTCTCCCGCTCCCGGTGGCGGTGGTCGTGCTGCAGGGACAGGAGCTGGGTCTGGTCCTTGGGGAGGGTGCGGTGCGACCTGCGGCCCGCTGACGGCTGCTGGTGCCCGGGGTGGGGGAGGTGTTGGGGCGGGGGTCGCTGGGGGTCCCGGCGCTGGGGGGGCTGGTCCCGGCGCTGGGGGCCAGGGGCCTGGCGGGCTGGAGGCTGTAGCTGCTGGCTGGGAGGTGGGGGTCTCTAAGCAGCACACACACACACACACACACACACACAGACACACACATACATGCACGCAAACCCGCACGTAGCAGGTTGCACACATATACATGCACCCACATAAACACACACACACACACACACACAAACACGCATGCGAGCGCCGGTCGCACACATATACACACACACACACACACACACACACATACAGGCAGGCAGGTCGCACAGATTCACACACACACACACACACACACACACACACACACACACACACACACACACACACACGCAGACACACACACACACACACACACACGCAGACACAGACACACAACAAAAAGCACAGGTATAGTAGCAGCTCACACAGGATGACAGAAGCCTCCTTAACATTGCACGGAAGAGGTACCACATGGAAGAGCCTCTGATATAGACAACACACAAACAGACGTGGCCGTAGAGAAGGGGCAGGGGAGCTGCTTCATGAAGACCCATCGCTGGGGGGGAGACATGTGCGGAGGGAGAAGCTCACAAACATAAAGGAAATGACAGTGGGATTGGGGTTTGGTAGTGGTGTTGCTCTTGGATCCTTTCCTTTGGCTTATCAGATTTTAATATGATTACCACAGAGCCCTCTGTGAACCACACGCACGCTAGGCAGCACACGTTACACACAGATGAAGTTTGCCGCTGTTATTGAATTTAATCAAATCGTGAAATTAAATTCATGAATCTTTTTGCTTTAGATTCATGAGAGCGAGATACTGACACCGGAAACATGTTGTATTTGATAACTTATTACCTGATAATTCATTAATATTGACTACATGGACAACTTGCAATAGGGTCCCACAAATTAGGTTGAAACTTTTTAACCATAACAGCATAGCTTTAAGGGGTTTTCTGTGAAAAGAGAACACATGATGGAGGTGTCATTTAACTTATTCCACAGAACACAGCAAACTGAACCAACCCACTGGCAGGAACAATGCCTATAGGTGGAGGTAGGCTTGGTTCGTATGTCTGCTAGGTGGACCTCAGTACGATGCATCCACCATTGTATCCATACCATTGTGGTCACAGTTGCTTTGTGTGTGTGTGTGTGTGTGTGAACCCGTGTGCGTGTGTATGTGTGTGTGTGTGCACGGCGGGTCACTCACTTTTTGTGATATTTGACCCTCTGTGTTCTCAAAGCAGACGAGTGTGAAATCACCTAAACTAAACCATGTGGCGGGAACAACCCTGATGGAGATGAGCAGAGTGAATGAGATAAGGACTCGGGTTCCAGACGCGAGCAGCAAGGGGTCAGACTCTACGGAGTAACGTCAGTGTTGTTGTTGGGCGGGTGTTTAGCCTTCGCCATGGTAACGCGTCAGCCCTCCTTTGTCAACAAGGCGACTTGCAACATCCACCACTAAACCCTTAAGTGGCTGACGGGATGACCAACAACGCCACCATCCCGTCTGAATCACCGCTGGGGAATGAGACGTCAGCGCTAACTCTATAACTTTAGTCCAAACCAAACGAAGTCCCACGAAAATGTCCCTTTTTGGATTACACAAGTCAGACTTTGTCTCAGGAAGAACTTGTCAATGTCCGGGCTAAAAATATCATGAGACTCGTGAAAACCTAAGAAGATTTAAATGTAAAGTAATGCTACTGTACATTGTCAGCTAACTTTACACATGACGTTTTGTGAAGTTTGAAATCATGAAGTTGAAGTTTGTGGTTTTGGTTTGTTGTACCGCTTCGTGCAATATGAATTGCTGATACACATCTCTCGCCTCTACCTATATGATATTAGATGTTTGCAATGAAATCATGCATTCAACTTCAAACCCCTGAATACTAGCCTACACAGCAAATATGGAAGAAAACACATCGACAAACAACCAAGTGTATCTGTTATCTAATTATAAAATATCAAGTGTCATCTTCTTTGAATAAAGTAATTCCTACCTCACTCTTAGAGATCCCCTCTCTCTCTCTCTCTCTCTCTCTCTCTCTCTCTCTCTCTCTCTCTCAGAGGCAGATTGTGAGGAGTGAGGTATAGAACTGGGCTGCTCTCATAACAACTGGGCTCCTGGATGGGTTCTACTATTTGCTAATCTCATCTTTTATGCTGTGTTGGCATTTTTCAGATATTTTCGCCTCTTCAAAGTTTTTCAAAGTTTATCTCAGTGTGGTTCATTGCGCACACAGGCACTAACAATCCACACCAACACACACACACACACACACACACACACACACACACACACACACACACACACACACACACACACACAAATCAAATAAACAAGTGTTCTGGTTCTTAAAAGACAAAGAATCCAAAATGGTACAACTGAGTTGAAGGTGAAAACAAAACG
>NC_136943.1:20080480-20107980 GCF_949987615.1 Pollachius pollachius | reverse complement strand
AGTGTGGAAGATGGCTGGAAGCTTTCAGCACACGCCCCCCCCCCCCATCTTCTAAATATTTCACGGCGACCTCCTTGACGACCGGGCCACATATAACCGTGCCCGTCGGTAAACAAACATCCCCAGGGACCCCCCTAAAACATCCTGACGTATCGGGGCGTTCCTCTCTCACGGGTCAAGTCGCGTTTCCAGAGAACAATGACATCAGACTTCAGCTGTCAACGTCCCTCTGCATCTTTCCACGTGACAACATAATTGTGCTTTATTGTTTCATTCATTACTTTTCACTTTGGCATCACGGAACAATGGCGGCTAATTGTAAAAGCAATTCCAGTCAGGCTGGAATTACAGCCGGTGTCCGAGTGACACACTCATGACAGCCTCATTGACTTTTCTCTTTTCAGCCTACGACAGTTTAGAAGACTTTGCCATTACCGAGGTCTAGTCCGTCTAAATGTCTCCATGAATACTAAATGAAAGGCCAGCATTGTGTGAGCACATTTCAGCACCGGAGCCTTTGTCTTAATGTGGATAAAAAAAAAACTCCAAACGTCCAATACAGTGCAGCATTGTGACAGCTGCCCCAACCTCCACCGCGCCACCATTTTGACAAACCCTCATTATGGACTCAGCTGTATTGCATCATATCAGGGTGGGATTGCATAACTCCTGCACCAAAAACACTGTCTGCCTCACAACCCTCAGCATAGGAGCTGACTTGAGGCACCTGGCCCCAACACACACACAACACACACGTGACGACGTCCCACAGTGATGACATCACACGCTCCACGGACCCGTCTCTTTATGAAGCGCAGCGGCAGCGAAAGCCGCCGGACTCTGAGATCTATTCATTACACGCCCTTCACCTAATGACTCAGGGCCAATCAGGGGGCTGCGTTCTGAATGTAATCACTGCAGAGCAGCGTCTCCTGTCCAGGGTGGCGCCCAGACCATACAACTACCCATAATCTAACCCGACACATTAATTAGTTAACGTAATTAGATTGTACTGTGTCATATATATATACGTAGATGTATATATATATATATAGATCAAATGCGCTGACCCCCGCCATAGCCTATTGAACCTGGCAGAGGATGGAATTGGTTCATTAGGTGTACACAGTAGCTAATGGCTGAGCCGCTGAACATGTGAATAAGTGAAAAAAGATCAGTTTGTCAGATTTAACTGCTCCATGAGGCCGGGCAGGAGGAAGGTTAGGAGCAGTTTTAAGGGACGTGTGTACGCGACCGCAGTCGGACCATCTTGTCTGACAATCTTGTCTGACACTCGATTAGGACTTATAGATGCAGTTAGGAGGAGCTGTTTTGGAAAGATGTATCCATTTATTCTATTTGTGCCGTCTGTGGTAAACAGACTTATCCCTTCAAGCCCGCCATGTAGATGGCCCGTTTATCGTGTGGTGGGGTCTGACAGGTGCAACCAATATTTCAGCAGACTCAGAATGTATTAGGAAACCATATTCAACACCACATTCACACACACGCACACACAGACGCACACACACACGCAACCCGCATACATCCCTATTTACACAGGCTGCTACAGATTAGGACTCATATGACGCATATCATTATGGTCACTCAGCACATTTATTATGCACCTTCAACTTAATTCCCGTTAAAAATAGACTCATGCCATCTCCTAGGGTAATTGAGATGTCCAGTGGGGTTTGTCAGACTTCTCAGTGTAGATTCTCTACACTGATTCCCATTACATTTGTTCCAAAAATACCCAGAAGACTATCGAGGCTAGTAAGTAGTCAGTTCCGATCCTCATATCAGTATTCGACTCTCTTCCACACTAATCGCGTTATCAGAGTGTTATGGGGTCAATCTAAGTAACAACCAAATGTATAATGTATTAAATAAGATTAAAACTTGGTCACACATAGCAGATTATATCCATTCATGAGATCAACTGGAAGAGAGTCACATAAAACATGAAAATATTAAGGATGTAATTAGCTTTCACATCACTCAGTTAGGTGTTTAATGTATACCACATACACTAGTGTCAAGCTTTTCACTGTTTTATTCATTGTTTTTTAACTTGGTCAACTTAACTCAGTTAAAATTTGGAGTGACGTTTGTGCATCTGACACATCGTGAATCAATAGCTTCATCATCCACATATTTCCCAGAAGACCCGTGAAGCCCTTCATGCAAAGTCATCGCGTGTTACCTGGCTCCGGTCGCTCTTCCCGCCGTTCCTCTCGTCCAATAAGATCCGGTTGTCGCGGAGATCCGACTCCTCCCCCAACAGTATCTCCTGAAGCTCCGCCCACTGGAAAGCCGTGTCCGCCAGCTGGCGCCTTTGTTGCTGAGCAACGAAACCATTTAAGGGTGATCAGTTCCCCAAAGGGGCCCCAGCGGAATTTATCGACGAGGGGCGGATGGCCCCGGGCCCCTGGGGGAGAGGGCCGGAGAGGGACGCTGCACTCACGTCCTCCAGCTTCTGGCGCTGCTCGTGCTGCTGCTGGATGCGCTTCTGTCGGTCGGCCAGCAGCTGCTGCTTGTAGCGCTCCTGCTCGGCGAGCTGCTGCCTCTGCTGCTGCAGAGCCTGCTGACACAGGCATCACAGCACCACGGAGTTCAAACCTCGCACACAACCAATGATAGGGCCTGTGGGCCTTTGTGCACATGCTTACAACTCATTCTATATGGTTTAATGGCGTTTATAGATGCAGTCATTATTGCAGCGTTGGGCTTATTATGGCCCGTCGTGTTACCCGCTGTGTAGCCTGACTGCGGTACCTTCGGATGTTGTTTGTTACTGGGGGAGGTTGATGACATGCTGCCTCCATGCTGAGTTTGGATTTTGTTTTGTTTGTGTATATTTAGCAAATACATTTCTAGATCATGCATCTTCAAAAGAAAAGGATAGTTGACTATATATTACACCTGTATTGTGTCAATTATTTTTTAATGAGCTGGTCAATATTCTCCTGCTTTCATTTCCATCTTCCAACTGGACTAGGATGTAATAACGCTGTCCTGCTCGTGGTCTCTAACAAACATGCCCCACAGGCTCAGCTGAGAGATAACATGTGTGCTGTGTTTGGCACTCTGAATCAAACTGTCTCCTCAGACAACCAATATGAGGCCATTTATATACTGAAGCAGAAAGGAGGATTGTGCAGCACCTAGAAAATAAACATAGCATGTGATGTAATGTGATGTGACCCTGAAAGCGACCGCAGATTGGATGCTAGAATGTACATAGTTTGAGACAAAGCATCTCGGTGTGATGTCCTCGTCAACGAAGAGATCCACATTAACAGGCCTCCTCATATGAAACTCTGAGGACAACCCAAGGAACATAGCTTTCGTTTTGTTTTGTCAGTTAGTGAGATGATTGAGCCCTAATCTCGGAGAGAGCCCCACTCCCAAACAACAAGTCACACCGCTTCATGCGATGTAAAACGCCATGAGTAAGGCTGCTATCATCACATGCACATCATTTTGAATATACATGCTATTGTAATGACTTGACCTTGAATTTCATTAAAGTTTTGTCGATTTCAAGTTTGCAAGTATGTATTTATGAATATACATGAAAATGTGACTGAAGTAAGTGTTGACCTTAGTGGTCCTTTCAGGAAAACAGGCATGTAACACAAATGAATTGGTAACATAGCAGATAGGTGACCGGGCAGATACATTGAAAGCTCTTATTATATATGAATATATAATATATTCATATATTGTTGTGTAATAAAATAAAGGTCATATCGTTGCACGCCTCATAGCATTACTGCCTAAGTCATATTTTGTGGTTCATCTTGTATAAGACGTCAAAAATGCCTAAGTCAAATAGATGACTTAGGCAGATAGAGATTATGGAATGTCAAAAGCCCTCTGATTGTCTTAGGATATAGCCAATGAGGCACAGCGTTAGGAGAGAAGAGCTAGGTTAGAATATGGTTGACACATTGAACAGACAAGTTGGAGACTGTAGCGTTAAACAGAGAAACACACGTGAAATACCTGTTGGTGTCTCTGCTGGGCCCCAATTCCTGCGACGCCACCGCCCTCCCGGGCCCCTTCCCGGCCCTCGGTCTGTAACCGTAGGAACTCCCGCCTCAGCGTCCACTCACCGGGAACGTTCACTATGGAGCTGAGAGAGCAGAACCTCAGATGGACAGATCACCGTGGATAAACAGAGAGAATGACACGAAAATAGAAATCAGATGGCCATTTGTTGGATCACCGTCTCTCTCTCTCGCTCTCTCTCCCCCCCCCCCCCCCCCCCCCCCCCCCCCCCCCCCCCCCACACACACACACACACACACACACAAAGCTCATCCTGAGAGACTGTATGATTCTTTATGCCATCTGGAATTCTCAGTTCAGGGAAATGGACATCGGCTAAGAGCATATGTGTACAGAAACACGCTCACTCACATCATTTTGCGACTAACTAACTGCCAGAGGCAAACTGTGAATTATGCCACCACGGTTTAAACTCATTGTCCAGAATAACCCTTTGAATAAGTTTCATACTGCATGCATTTGATAAATAAAAATGCTTTTGCATTTTTCAATCACTGTAAAAAATGTTATATGCCATCTCAGTATGTGATAGTAGAGATGACATATTTACGTATCCAATGTCCCGAGGCGCACATTGCTGATTGATATCATACCTGGGTTCACCCTCTTCCTCTGCCGGCTCTTCATCCTCTTCCTCACTGCCACTGTACTCATACTCTGGACCCTCTGAGAGAGAGAGAGAGAGAGAGAGAGAGAGCGAGAGAGAGAGAGAGCGCGAGAGAGAGAGAGAGCGAGAGAGAGAGAGAGACAAGGAGGGATCAAGAGAGCGAGCGAGGGAGAGGGGGCGAGAGACAGAAATAAATAACATGAAATCACTCCATTCATTAAATATGTTCACTGCCACATGGTGTCTCACAGATGCAGCCCTTTGCCACAAGTCACCACCGCCGCTACATCCTGCCGACAAGGCGCTGCCGAATGAAACTTTAATAGCAGCCGGGATGCTCTGTCATGTTAGTCTGGAGTTCTCCCACGCTAGATGCAGATTTCTACACTCCTATGTTTCTCTGACATCCTCACAGATCTACAGGGCATGTCTGGCAAACAGCGTATGTGCTGTGCTTTCAAAAAGAGGAAGATGGTAATCCAGTCACTCCTAAATAGGTCAATAGCACTGGCATTGCATTTACACCACAGCTGCTTCCCGGATGAGAAGCATGTAGTTACACCCAGACCAGTAACACAAAAACCTACGCAATAAAATACGCTTTACAAACAATATTTTGTAACACAATAAAAGCATGGATATTGATCTCGTATCTATCTAGCTCATATCTAGCTATCCTCTTAGCTCTGTAGGCAGTGAGCAGTTGAGGGTAGTGGCCATGTGTTGTCACGAATAGATAGACTTCCAGTTGACATAAAAGGCATGGGCGTGTGAAAGTATCACACATCTAAAAGCATGACACACAAACACACACACGTACACACACACGCACATGCAAACCACTAACGTGGAGGTCATTAGGGTTGTTTTTATAAGCTTGCAGAAGATTAGAACCAGATGGCAATCCTGCTTCCTCTTTCCTTCCCTTTCTCTGTGTCTTTGACTCACTGTTCTCTCTCTCCCTCAAACCCTTTTCAACCTCTGTGTCTCTTGCTCGCTCACTCTCTCTGTCCGTCTGTCTGTTCAGAGTTTACCTCTAACAACTTCCACTCCAAAAGAAACAACATGAAGTTGTCAACAAACAACAGAGGCTAATTCCTTGGCCGAAAGGTGGAATCATAAAGTTTCCCTCTCTTCCGTTCCCTAGTCGTCGCCCTTTCTTCTGAGAGAGCGTAACACAAGCCACATGCAGCCTGTGAACAGGATACTCATGTTGACCAGATATGAAAATGACTACATCTGTGGATCATTCCGCTTTAGATGTCTGCTTGGGTGTGTTCGCGTGTGTGTGTGTCTGTGTGTGTGTGTGTCCGTGTGTGTGTGTATGTGTGTGTGTGTGTGTGTGTGTGTGTGCGTGTGTGTGTGTGTGTATGTGCGGGTATGTGTTTTGGTGTGTTTGTGTATGTGTGTGTGTTTGTGTCTGTGTGTGTGCGGTAATGTGTGTGTGTGTGTGTGTGTGTGTGTGTGGGTGTGTGTGTGTGTGCGTGCGTGCGTGTGTGTGTGCGTGTGTAAACTTTCCCCAAGAGGAACAGTTTTAAAACAAACATATATCCACAACCTACACAATAATCGGTTCTTGTCATCTTATTTCTGTCCAGAGAAAAACTACTGACTTTCTCTCTCTATCATTTTACAGTATAAACTACAATTATTTTTACAGTGTATTTGTGTAAGTCTATACTTTACATTTGGTATGCTTGTAAGTATGCTGGCTCAAGGAAGTTCCCATTGGTTTATATATCATGTGACTAGAAGCCAGACAGAGATACAAAACGTCCTGTATCTTTCATACATTACACAGATTGACCTTCTATCCATCCCTCCATCCAATCATCACCTATTTCGCTAACACTTTACAATAAGGCTACGTAATTAAACCATTGATTAACATTAGTTAATGCAGCAATAAGCATTATTATATAGCATTAGCTCATGGGGTTAGGGAAAGTGTAATTAAACCAATTCATTCAATAAGATATCAATTAATACCTCAGTTAATATGAACACCATATGTGTATGATTACAAGACCATGAGTCAGCTGTTGACTAACAGTAAAATAAAGCTTACAGCTTCAATAATCGTTAATTAATGAACCCTGATTGTAATGAGTCACCACTTATTCTACACCCTCCCAACGGCATCCCCCTCCTATGTCCCCTATCTGTCACCTCAACGCCCCCTCCCTCCTCATCCCCCAGTTCCTCTGCTCCCATCCTCGCACACGCCTTTCTCCCTACCCTCCCACCCTCCCTTCTCCCTCTCCTCCTCCCCCCCCCCCCCCCCCCCCCCCTGTACTCACCCTTCTCCCTCTTCTTGCGGGTGCGGTCCAGGTGGTCCTTCAGCAGGATGCGGACCTGCCTCTCGTTGAGCAGGTCCTTGACGAAGGCGTGCCGTAGCAGGGCCTCGGCGCTGGGCCGCAGTGTGTGGTTCTTCACCAGGCAGCGGTCCACGAACGACAGGAAGCGCTTGGACCTGGGGCCGGGGCACATGTGTTTTACCGCAGTAACTGTAATAGCTACTAATATGGTCCTTAGTTGTGTGGCGTCCTATCCTAGCTGTCTTTGTTGTATCGGGGAATGGGTTAACCGTGCGATTGTTGTTGGTTCTACGGACAGCCTTACTGCACCGACAGCGATATATTGTTTCGCCTTCTTCTGACTTTGGATGCAAGCGTCCGCTAAATGCCCTAAGCGCAAATGTAATTGGAATCGTTGACACGGATTGAAACACAGTGAAATACAAATATGTGTAAAGTACACAACAACAGTGTCAGTGTCAACAACAGAATCAGTCCAATGCGGCTGTGGTTGGAAGTATGGGATGTCGTTCGGCTCTATTCCTGTGGCTAACGGACAAGCGATGCAAGAGGCTCACACAAGAGGGACCAAACACACATGACTCGAGGGGACGCTACACTCCATAAATACAAGGGTTAGGAGGGATCCAATCAGATTCCATGAGCAGGCGCTACATCTACCGCTATCTGTCTATTGGGCATCATCTCCCAGCCGTTGACCTTATCACTGGCTTTGATTGTGTTGCCATGACATTTCATTATCTACACTTTTTGTTTTGGGGTGGGGGGAGGGCTGCATTGTGGCATTCAGGAGACTCATCTGATTGGACTCGACCAATCAGATGAGTCTCCTGACTCATCTGAAGAATGTAACATACAAAAATAAACATACAATTTTAAAGAGAGACAGTACCAACTCAACACACAGTGTAAACGTGTGTAAAGGAAGTCTGCTATAAACCGAAGACAAAATGGTCAAACAGGAAAGAGACACTGAAAGAGAGCGATAAAACCAACCAACCTAGGTCCAAATAAAATAAACGTAGTCATGGTTTACACATGGTAAGATGATACGAGGTTGACGGGGAGAGAAGTGTGAAGGGGAAGTTTTAGGATCCCATCCTACTATTAGGAGAAGCATGAGACACACGCAAGGGCCTGAGGGTACATGAGTTCTCTGTTCGGGAGTGACTCTTCGTCGGGTGTTATGTGAGGATCCATGAGTCCTCTGTGTGTGTGAGTGACTCTTCATCATGAGGATACATGAGTCCTGTGTGCATGTGAGTGACTCTTCATCGGGTGTTATGTGAGGATACATGACTCCTCTGTGTGTATGAGTGACTCTCCTCTTTTTGTGTGAGTGACCCTTCGTCGGTTGTAATGTGATGATATGTTACTCCTTTGTGTGTGAGTGACTCTTCGTCGGTTGTAATGTGATGATATGTTACTCCTTTGTGTGAGTGACTCTTCGTCGGTTGTAATGTGATGATATATGACTCCTTTGTGTGTATGAGTGACTCTTCGTCGGTTGTAATGTGATGATATGTTACTCCTTTGTGTGTGAGTGACTCTTCGTCAGTTGTAATGTGATGATATGTGACTGCTTTGTGTGTGTGAGTAGCTCTTCGTCGGGTGTTGTGTGATGCACTGAGCCAACGCTGAGCCTCTTTAACCAGACCAAACCTCTGCGGTTGGCAGGGCTGTTTGTTTTGTTTAATTTCTGTTAAAAGCCCCACCCAGTGGCATCCTCCTTGCTGCATTGTGGTCTCTAGAAATGGGGTCTGTGTGTGTGTTTGTTAGTGCATGTGTGTGTCTAATTACCATTTCTTGGTCTTGAGTTTGGGAGGGGGGTTTCGGGGGATCAGAAACAGAGCTCTCATCGGATGCATGTCGCACAGCGCTAGTTGGAGAGAGAGAGAGAGAGAGAGAGAGAGAGAGAGAGACAGAGAGTGAGATAGAGAGAGACAGAGAGAGACAGAGTGAGATAGAGAGAGACAGAGAGACAGAGAGTGAGATAGAGAGAGACAGAGAGACAGAGAGACAGAGAGTGAGATAGAGAGAGACAGAGAGAGACAGAGAGACAGAGAGTGAGATAGAGAGAGACAGAGAGACAGAGAGTGAGATAGAGAGAGAAAGAGAGAGACAGAGAGTGAGATAGAGAGTGAGATAGAGAGAGACAGAGAGAGACAGAGAGACAGAGAGTGAGATAGAGAGAGACAGAGAGAGACAGAGAGACAGAGAGTGAGCTAGAGAGAGACAGAGAGAGACAGAGAGTGAGATAGAGAGAGACAGAGAGAGACAGAGAGACAGACAGTGAGATAGAGAGAGACAGAGAGAGACAGAGAGAAAGAGAGTGAGATAGAGAGAGACAGAGAGACAGAGAGAGATAGAGAGAGACAGAGAGAGATAGAGACAGAGAGAGATAGAGAGAGAAAAAGAGACAGAGACAGACAGAACGACCGACCGACCGACACACACACACACACACACACACACACACACACAACCAGACATTCACGTTGATATCACACTACTCCAATTTTGTTCTTTATGACTTGTTTTTAACATTAAGTGTGACTATTCAAGATTGACATGAATCAACTAACTACAGCGCAACATGCACTGGCTGTACCTCATTCAATTAATTTAAACTGAAATCCAAATGAGGTGTGTGTAGTCGTGTGTGTCTGTGTCTGTGTGTGTGTGTGAGTCTGAGTTTGGGGTAACTTACGTGGAGCCCCCTCCGCCATCTCAAGAGCGGTGATGCCCAGCGACCAGAGGTCACTCTGAGGGAAGCAGGGAGTGCATACACAACTTCAACTCATTTTCATTCATAACGGTCCAATTATGCACCAATTAAACTGATAGACGTCCCTTACAGAGTAAAGTAGCCTTAAAACGTGCATTATGGAACTTCTTTTACTTTTGGTCGAACTAATTTGGAACTTTTCTGCCGGCGCCATCACTTCCATACGAGTGTGGAAGGAATAAAAGTCAGCCATGCGTGGCCCAATCAAACCATGGATTTTCTCTCTCCCTCTCTAAATCAATTTATTCTTGTGGGCGGACAAAAAATTGGCGAGAAAAACTAATTTGGAACAAAAGCGGCTGCACTGCATAGGTTTGATTAGGGCAACCTTTAGGAGACTTCATTTCACAAAACCCTGACTCCAGACGCCTCCACAGCCACATGACAATACAAGCGTTACGGCGGTCCATGGAGCTGACCCCGTACTGCAGGAACTGACCCACTGACAAAGCCTCGCATGAAGATACAAGAGTACGAGTGACCATGGACCTGCGCTCCGACCAGGGGCCCCGACCCGTGGGCCCCCCTGGTCTAACACAGACGGCGGGGCCTGCCCCGGGTCCCCTGCCCCGTACCCTGTAGTCGTAGGTGGCGTCGGGGTTCTCGTCGCAGGCGATGACCTCGGGGGCCATCCAGTAGGGCGTCCCGATGAAGGTGTTCCTGCGGCCCACCGTCTTGTCCAGCTGAGCCGACACCCCGAAGTCCACTGGGACCAAGAGAAGGGAACACATTAGACCAGAAGGGGACGGTCGATTTACATTGAAATTGGTTTTTTGTATTATTTATGTACATGTTGGTTAAAATATCTGGATATTCAAGTCTATGGATATTTTCTCATTGTTAATATAATAACATATTTATGTGAATTTTCTTGCTTCGAGCCTTCGAGATTGTAAGTTTGGGAGTTTTCTTCTTGCAAAGCATAGTATATAGCATTTATGGGTTTGTGTGTGTGTGTTTGTGTGTGAGTGTGTGCGTGTTGTACCCAGTTTGACCTCTGCGTTCTCAGTCAGCAGAACATTTTGACCCTTGATGTCTCGATGGATCACGTGATGGGAATGGAGATGGGTGAGACCCTGGAGGACACACACACACACACACACACACACACACACACACAAACACACACACACAAAGTCAGATGACCATGTTTGCTCTAGTTGCTATGAATGTTGACACACTCACACTGTCAGAGGGTACTCTTTGTCTTGACTAAATCAAACTAAAACCTTCACCCTTGACAGCCATGTGCTGCTCTGCCTGACCCCTAAGCCCGAGGGAGGAGGGGCCAAAGGTAGATTGTGTTGGTGAACTGAATTTGAAAATATATATGAATAAACTGTATATTTCGATCTGGCTTGGCCAGGTTACAGAGACAGAAGCTCTTTGAATGCCGGACCAATCTACTAGTTACTTTCAAGGTTAAGCAGAGAGAGCGGGTCCGTGTGTGTGTGTGTTTTTGGGTGTGTGTTTGTGTGTGTGTCTTTTTGTGTGTGTGTATTTGTCTGTTTAAACTACTGCTTCTTCAAAATTATCCAGAAAAACAGAGGAAGTCTCACTTCAGAACTTTGCTGCGTGCGGATCTGCAACAGTGTGTGTGTTTGTGTGCATATGTGTGATCTTGTGTGTGTGTGTGTGTGTGTGTGTGTGTGAGAGAGGTGTGTGTTGGATGTTGAAACAATGAGAAGGCAACAAGGCATAGACAGCCACAGAGAAACCCTGGCTGCAGTCCAGCTGTCTTTTTTTTCCAGAAGATTCTTGCTACTTCCTTTTTGAAAGTCCCTTTCGCTTACAGCCATTGGTGGTCAGAAATGTCTCAAAAGTCTGTTATCTGTTCCTAAATCATGACATGTCTGATAATAGGCAGTGGCTGGTTGTGGCCATTATGCTGCTCAAAAGCTTTTTGGGAGCCAGTGAAGGTTTGCCAGTCAGTCGGAGGAGCATGAAATACAAACCCACACAGCAACACACGATGCAGGGGAGGGAATCACAACATGCTCGTAACTTTCTCAGGACCTTGTGGTCTCTCTGTAATCATAACCATAACATCTTGGAGGCCCGCTGTTGTGAAAGCAGCCTTTGATCTAAACTACACACGGCTGTGGCCTAGCCAGTCGATGTTCTCTGCAAGAGGCAGTGTCATCATAGAGGCAATATCTCCTCAATGCCAATACTGAGGCCAGACTTTGTTTGAAAGGCTGAAGCAGGTAAGCTTGGCAGACATTTCGAAGTAAAATCAAGAGTGTTTGTGTGTGTGTGTGTGTGTGTGTGTACGTGTGTGTACGTGTGTGTAGTTGTGTGTGTGTGTGGTTGTGTGTGTGTGTATGTATGTATGTATGTATGTATGTATGTGTGTGTGTGTGTGTGTTTGTGCGCGTGCATGTGTGTGTGTATGTGTGTGTATGTGTATGTGTATGTGTGTATGTGTGTGTGTGTGTGTGTGTCTGTGTGTGTGTGTGCGCGCGCGTGCGTGTGTGTGTGTGTGTCTATGAACAGGGGTTCATTACCTTTGATGTACCTGCCTGAGGAACTTATGAGACGATCTTTAAATCAATTCCTTTTAGATGTTATTCATACCGAGTGATAGATATACAACCTCATGAAACCATCCTGATATTTATGTTTGAGTATCCCAAACAACATCAGGCTCAGCTCAGGAGGTAGCGCAGGATAACTTGTAACCGGAGGGTTGCTAGTTCGATCCCCGGCTCCTCCTAGCTGAGTGTCGAGGTGTCCCTGAGCAAGAGACCCAGCCCTGATTGCTCGCCTTGCGTGGTTGACTCCGCCGTCAGTGTGAGAATGTGTGCGTTAACCGTTGTAAGTCGATTTGCAATAAAAGTGTCTCCTAAATGCCCTAAATGTATATGCAAACATCAGTCTATCCTTGGTTGGGCATCGGCTGAATTCCAAAGATGGCCGCGAACCTAACGTTGTTCATCAAACTCCAGCCAATCAGAGCAACGCTTGTGAAGTCAATCAACATTGTTATCTGAAATAGCTTTCCGTGCAGTTTTCCGTTAATCTTCTGACATTGTCGATCTCTGATAATAACACTGTTGATTGCTGCTTTTCCCCTGGGCGCCGCCATTGTTCTTTTAATTCAGCAGACCGCAGCGCTCCTTGTCAGTCGTGAGCGGAAAATCCCTGAACGGAAGATCGGATGGTTCCAGGCGGTAAGGAGTTTGGTTGAAAAGGCATTCGTCGGGATCAAGGCCGGACCGATCTCCAGAGAGACAGAACGTGAACTCACAAGACCGGGAGGGGGTCACAATAATAATAACACTTACAATAGGTTGATGAACCATGATATTTTCTAGTAGTTTTCTTGTGTCATCCACTCATCTATTCATGCACCATCATGTATTTCTTCTATCGTGGACCACTTTGTAACAACGTATTGAACAGTGTTTAATAATAAACGTTGTAATGGTATATCTGCCATGTCTATGTTGGCCTGGACCACGTTCCCAAGGGCCGCAGTTTACAGCCTGTTTCTGGGTGACCTTACCCTGAGCACCTCCCGACAGATGTAGGCAATCCAGTCCTCCTTGAAGCTGTTTCCTTTGGTCTTCTTCACCAGGTCGGTCACTGAGCCCGCGCCACAGTACTCCATCACCAGCTGGACCCACAGAGAGACTGATCAATCAGACATAAGGAACCGACCATGCAAGCTGCACAACAGGGGGGGAAATTAACATGACAGATTTTATCTTTTAGCTGTCAGAGACGGAAAATCGACCAGTCGAGCGACTGCTTTAATATGTAACCCAGGATTTATTTAACTGCCAAACGGTCTGATCTATCAGCCATTGGTTGGTGGCAGCCCCTTACACAGAGAGGCTAGGCCAAAAGACAAACACACACACATGCACACACACACACAGACAGATGGATGGAGTGTCCTCACCCAGAGGTTGTGGTCCTGACCCGCAGGACTTTTCTTAATGAAGGCTCCGTAGTAGGTGGCGATGTTTCTGTGGTGTGAGTAGCTCTTCAGCATGTTGATCTCCAGTTTGATCTCCTCCTCCTCCTCCTGCACACGAACACATTCATACATCAACACAGCACACTCAATAGACGTGTTAAACAAGTCTGTTCATCGCACGGCTTGGTGGAGTGGGGATCCTGCATCACTTATTTTAAATGAACTATACCCTCTGATAGGCCCGTATTATCAACCAGGAATTTACATTTATTCGACATTTAGTTCATTTCAATCTAATCTTGATTCCAACTAAATATACAGCGATAGACCACTGGTCAAAAGTTAGGGTTAGGGTTGGCTTTTTGCTGGCCTTTTTAACTTGCAAGCGCGCGCACACACACACACACAGACACACACACACACACACACACACACACACACACACACACACACTTCAATAGAAGGCAAAAGGGTCAAAAATACTCCTCATTTTAGGCATGCATTGATATAAATCTTCATTATTGATGTAGAACCGCAAATTTTTACCATGTTTAATTTTATCACTCCGAAAACGGCGCAGATTTAGTGTTTCAAAATGCAATTTTTATGCTGTTTTCCTCAACTCATTTTTTGGACTACTTTTGAATGCGCTTTGGAACACATCAAATAGTGTGCTCAATAGTGTGTTTTTCAAAACAGTCAAATTAGCTCCTCCTCACGCTATTTAACATGCAGTTTAGTGTAAAATTGCCCTAAAAAACTCTGTACATCTAAATCTGCAAATCTTACACCATATCAAAATACAATGCCAGAAAAAATGCTGCATTTTACATTGATTTAAATGACGTACATGCCTACAACAAGGTGTCGTTTTTACCCTTTTGGCCTCCCACACACACACACACACACACACCACACACACTTCCCCGGTCTACACAGATATGGGCTTGTCTCAGACTGCCATATGATCCCAGGCGACCTCTGACCTCTGCTGAACAGTGTTAGTGACCTTTATTATTCCACCTCCTCACCACACAACAACAATGTGTGGCAGAGATACACGAGGAGAGAGGAAGGCTTGTCAGCCACTTCCAAAAGCCAATCCCAGTCTTGTAAATCAGGGAGGCCAGAGGAGACATGACCATCCAAACGTTAAGAGGAGGGGGGGGACAATGGAGGGATAGGAGAGGAGAGGGAATGAGGAGAGAGGGTAGGAGAAGAGAGGAGAATAGATGAGAGGAGAGGAAAGGATGAGAGAGGGGAGTAAAGGAGAGGGGAGCAGAATGGAGGAGAGGAGAGGAGAGGAAAGGAGGAGAGAGGGTAGTGAGGAAGAGGAGGGGAGAGTGGAAGAGAGGAGTAGAGAGGAGGAGAGAGGGTAGTACGGAAGAGGAGGGGAGAGTGGAGCAGAGGAGTAGAGAGGGTAGTAAGGAAGAGGAGGGGAGAGTGGAGCAGAGGAGAGGAGAATAGAGGAGAGGAATGGAGGAAAGGAGAGGAGGATAGTAAGAAAAAGAGGACAGCAGAGGAGGGAGGGTCACGGTTGCTAATTAGCTGGTGGGAAAAGACGACAGAATCCTCCTCCCTAGTCATGACCCTGTGAATCTCCACCGGAATGGGTCGACCAATCACAAGGCAGAGTTTCAACTTTCACCCCCATTTGAAACATAATGCCTCTTTGTTTTGTCTCAGAGTGTGTGTGAGAGTGTGTGTGTATGTGTGTGTTTGTGGAGGGTGTCCATGTCAAAAACAATAAAAATCCTGTTTTTGTATGTGCAAGAGGTGGATAATGGCCCAGCGTTTCCTGCTGAAGCGTGCATTAAACGGGACAGCCAACCTCCTGAACATCAAAACCACCAGCAAGTTACAATACACATTGTTTTAATCTGACATTGACATTGCCAGTGCTCCCAGTTTAAAGCCTTGTTGTCAGTTCCCAGTCACACAAAGCTAAATAACTATTTTCATATCCGTGTCAAATCAGAGCCACAACTTTTTCCTCCATTGCATAAAATATGCTGATCTGTAACCAAAATTGCCTACTTGTGCTGCTTACATCACATACTGGAAATCAATGGATGTACTGGAAATGGACCCTTCACTGTGCACTCTACCCTCTGGACTCTACCCTCTGGACTCTACCCTCTGGACTCTACTCTCTGGACTCTACCCTCTGGACTCTACCCTCTGGACTCTACTCTCTGGACTCTACCCTCTGGACTCTACCCTCTGGACTCTACTCTCTGGACTCTACTCTCTGGACTCTACCCTCTGGACTCTACCCTCTGGACTCTACTCTCTGGACTCTACTCTCTGGACTCTACTCTCTGGACTCTGCTCTCTGGACTCTGCCCTCTGGACTCTACTCTCTGGACTCTACTCTCTGGACTCTACTCTCTGGACTCTACCCTCTGGACTCTACTCTCTGGACTCTACTCTCTGGACTCTGCCCTCTGGACTCTACTCTCTGGACTCTACTCTCTGGACTCTACCCTCTGGACTCTACTCTCTGAACTCTACCCTCTGGACTCTACTCTCTGGACTCTACTCTCTGGACTCTGCTCTCTGGACTCTACCCTCTGGACTCTACCCTCTGGACTCTACCCTCTGGACTCTACTCTCTGGACTCTACCCTCTGGACTCTACTCTCCGGACTCTACTCTCTGGACTCTACTCTCTGGACTCTACTCTCTGGACTCTACTCTCTGGACTCTACTCATGACTCTCCACTTTGTTTGCATTGAAAGGTTGAACCACCAAAGATCAACAGAGAATATCGTCTGTGTTTGTTATCCACCATTCTAAGCTCACCACAGCCTGAAATTCCCCTGCCACTAAAAGCTGCCGAAGTTATAACCGTTATATTGCCCTGAAGATTCCCGATCACTGCTTTGAGACTCGCAGGCAAACAGAAACCTTAATAACAAAGAAAAGGGCCCCAGATGGAGTTAAACCCAGGGCCGGGTCAAACGAGGGGCCTCAATGGGACACCAAAGAACAATAAAGGCAACGAATAAAGGCAATGTGTATGCGTGTGTGTGTCTGTGTGTGTGTGCATGCGCGTGTGTCTGTGCTTACGTCCGTGCGTGTCTTTCATTGAATGAAGAACCTCTTCATTTAATGAAGAGTTATTTACCTGACTTTATTTACCGCTGTAGCCTAGATGCTTACTTCACTTTGCTCATTAGGACAGTGAATAAGATATTCCATTCACAGTCATATTCACTTAAAAACCACTAAGCTCACCCATCTGAATCAATCCAACTCAATTACAGACAGAGGGCTGTGTGCCAGAGAGAATTACAGAGTCAGTTTCTCCTTTGTCTCATTTCTCTGCTCTCTGTCTGTCTACGGGCCCGTCATCCTGTCTGTCTGTCCGTCGATCGGAAATGAATGATGATGTTGGGACACTGTACACAAAAGATCCCAGTCCATACAAACCAATAGCAATGCTCAGAGACCCCTGTTGACCTTGTCACACTGGAGGGGACTGGGCTTCTCTAAGACCAGCCTAAGTGAGTTAGTGGTCTGGGCTGTCAAAATATCATGTTTGCAAACCAAACCCAAAACTTTTGACACAATGGCGTTTCCCTTCATGTTTAAAGAAGGGGTCGTCTAAGCTCAGGAGGTAGAGCAAGTTGACGTGTAAATGGAAGGATACTATTTCGATTCCCGGCTTCTCCTAGAGTGCTGAGGAGTCCCTGAACAAGATACCTCACTCTAACTACTCCTGACGAGCTGGCTGTCACCCTGCGTGGTTGACTCCGCCGCCGGTGTGTCAATGTGTGTATTAACCATTGTAAGTCGCATCGGATAAAAGCGGCTGATAAATGCCCTAAATGTAAATGTAAAGACTGTTGAAGATTCTGTTTCAGCGTTTTCTGAGACCACTTATGTATTCATCAAATCTTGAAACAGTTAATTGAGAACAGATTATTTAGAATTGCAGCCTGGTTGACAAGGGGCCATATACACTAAAAACACAATAAAAAATAAGTGTATTATAGACTAATAGGGGTTTATAACACAATAAGTGGAAGTGGCGGCAGTGTTTTCTTACCGCTGTGACCTCCATGACTTTGATAGCTGCCAGTTGGCCCGTCTTGACATGGCGACCCTGGAGAACACAAAGAATGTTAAAGCGCACACATGTGGGTAGCATGCAGTAAAAAATACAGTCACACAACATCCTATTCTTGAGACTAAAAAAAATGATCAGGTTTAATATTTGCGACCCAGTCGCACGTGCACGTGCACCAACGCACGTATGTTCAGTGTAATTTAGTTGATTTATTTAGCACACATTGACATCGATGGTGCCAGGAGGGAACGAAGCCCGATGGGCTTGTACAAGAGTTCAACCCCTTTGGAAGGCCATAGGGTGGCCATAGGGTGACAGCTACGCCTCATTGTGGATGCAGATTTATTCAGATAAACGTGGCGTTTAAGCTATTGCGCTGCATTAAGTCGTTTTATTTTATTTCACTGAACAATGTGCCGTTTTAGTGTTAGTAACTAAAACTAAACTAGACTAGACTAACTAAAACTAGTTTAGATTTAGTATTCTTAACGAATGTTCTTCATTTACATCGCTTTTCCTCAACTCTAAACAGCATATAGTAGGGCATTTTGGAGACCAATTACCGAGCTGTTCAACCATTAAATAGCAAGTATATACAAGTATATATATATATATATATATATATATATATATATATATATATATATATACTCCTTTGGCTCCCAGAAAGTAGCGGAGAAACCATATTTTATTCGTCTGGTACTATGTTCAGTGAATTTAAATGGTGTTATTGAAGGCCTACATCTGTTCTTCTTGATGTGCAGTGTGGCGGTTTTACAGATAAAAAATATTTATTCACCTTATAAAAGCCACGCCAAGGATTGTTTAATAATGATTTGTTCACATGAATCTGCCCTCATTCTGCTTGGCTCTACTCTGCTACACGGCTGCCGACACTTTATGATGTGTGTCCAATATGAGGCATTTAAATACTTAACCCTAACCCCTAACCGTATAAAAATATATCAAATCCACCCAAGAAGCCATCTTTTACGCTGGTGTATGTAAAAGAAGAGGAACAGCATACAAGATGGCGTATGATGAGGCGTTATGAAAAACAAGCGCAAAACGCGGTGCTATGAAACCTGAAACAGCAATTTTCCCTTTGATTTGAATCAACACACATCTACACATGAGGCGTGGTTTTGACCCTTTTGGCCATCTATATGCATGCGCACACACCAACACACACACGCACCCACGCAAACACACACACAAACACACACACACACACACACACACACACACACACACACACTACAGGGAGAACTACAATTGGATTTTGGGAGGTAGGTTTGCAATTTGCAGCCCAGTCCTGGTGTCTGTCCCCAGGTGCAGGAGCTCCTAACGATGGCTAAGTGTGGCACACACAGCAGAGGAGGAGCGCTTCCAAGACACCGTCCCCACGGTTGCTCTGTTCCCCGCTGCTTCATTACTAGTGTGACATGTCGTGAGAGAGAATAGTTTCTTCTCCTGCTCTCTCACGCACACGCTCTCCATCTCTCTGGCGTCTCGGACACGCGCGCAGACACAATGCCTACTGTCCACCGCGGAAATTAATTAGAGAAACTTTTCCAGTCCCTGGGGTATATAGAAAAAGCACACAGGACTGCAAATGCAAATGCGCGCACATGCATACATCCACACACGCACACAGACGCACGCACCGATGTGAAGGGAGCACTACAAATATTGTGCTGGTGAAAAGGTTAGCCTCCTATGTTCCTCCATATGCTAATTAGACTCAACGATGGAGACATTTACCACCGGAACAGCGCCCGGGGAACGAAACTCACCATCTCCGCTGTGATTCCCTTCATATTAACGGGCTCGCCCTTCCCCTCTCTGCTCTCATTCTCCCCTGCTCCTCCTTGTCACACTCTCTCATCTCCGGGTAAGTGTGCCGTCTGACCGTCATTAGCTACTTTTATGTCTGTCTGCGGCCTGTCGTCGAAGATCACACAGACAATGCAGATTCAATCTTAATGCAGAGATGGCAGAGAAAGAGTGGGCTGATATGAGCTCCCGTCTGTCGGCGGGGAACACGACTGCTGGTATTATGTGTGTGGTGGCGTGTTGTCCTCTGCAGTGGCGACGCGCCGCTCCACGCCGACACTCCGCCGAATGGAAGCCAGCGGGGGGGCCGTTAAGCCCGCGGCAGAGAGAGCGCACGTTGGCAGCACGTCCCCAGAAATAAATAGAATCACAGCAGCGTGAGGGGCTGGTCGGCGGCCATCTTTAATGTGGACATAAAGCAGACGCGTCGCTCCGCGTCCGTCCCGACACAGCCGTGTGCTTCAGACTTTATGCCTGTCGGACTGGGAGAGCCAGTGGGCCGTGCTGCTTATTGCCGTCTCTTGGCGGGGCCACGGGGGCAGATAGGAGCAGAGGCTCTGGGAGCGGCGCCGCTCACTGTGTGGTGGGCTAGGGTCCTGGAGGGCCGCTCGAGTGCTGCAGTCGTGGCAACGCTGATGGACTTGGGTTGGGAAAAGAAATGCACTGCAGTTGGGAGGGGGGTTTGGAAATGTATCAGAAACAAAAGAGGCGCGGTTTAACAATGTTGATTGTGAGCTGGCCTGGCACCAGGCGACCAGGGACGAGATGCCTGACTAGAGAGGCCTGAGTAGAGAGGACTGTAGAGAGGATAGACTAGAGAGGCCTGACTAGAGGCCTGACTAGAGAGGATAGACTAGAGAGGATAGACTAGAGTGGATAGACTAGAGAGGCCTGACTAGAGAGAATAGACTAGAGAGGATAGACTAGAGAGGCCTGACTAGAGAGGATAGACTAGAGAGGCCTGACTAGAGAGGATAGACTAGAGAGGATAGACTAGAGAGGATAGACTAGAGAGGCCTGACTAGAGGCCTGACTAGAGAGAACAGACTAGAGAGGCCTGACTAGAGAGGATAGACTAGAGAGGATAGACTAGAGAGGCCTGACTAGAGAGGATAGACTTGAGAGGATAGACTAGAGAGGATAGACTAGAGAGGCCTGACTAGAGGCCTGACTAGAGAGAACAGACTAGAGAGGCCTGACTAGAGAGGATAGACTAGAGAGGATAGACTAGAGAGGCCTGACTAGAGAGGATAGACTTGAGAGGATAGACTAGAGAGGATAGACTAGAGAGGCCTGACTAGAGGCCTGACTAGAGAGGATAGACTAGAGAGGCCTGACTAGAGGCCTGACTAGAGAGGATAGACTAGAGAGGATAGACTAGAGAGGCCTGACTAGAGAGGATAGACTAGAGAGGATAGACTAGAGAGGCCTGACTAGAGAGGATAGACTAGAGAGGATAGACTAGAGAGGCCTGACTAGAGAGGATAGACTAGAGAGGATAGACTAGAGAGGCCTGACTAGAGAGGATAGACTAGAGAGGATAGACTAGAGAGGCCTGACTAGAGAGGATAGACTAGAGAGGATAGACTAGAGAGGCCTGACTAGAGAGGATAGACTTGAGAGGATAGACTAGAGAGGATAGACTAGAGAGGCCTGACTAGAGGCCTGACTAGAGAGAACAGACTAGAGAGGCCTGACTAGAGAGGATAGACTAGAGAGGCCTGACTAGAGAGGATAGACTAGAGAGGTCTGACTAGAGAGGATAGACTAGAGAGGTCTGACTAGAGAGACCTGACTAGAGAGGCCGTGAGGCCTAACTAGAGAGGCCGTGAGGCCTAACTAGAGGTCAGACTATAGAGGCCCGACTATGGAGAACTCGAGGAAGAAGCCTGCGAGCAGCCCTCTGCATCCTCTGTGGATCCAGTACAATACAAACACTCTTCTTGTCTGTCTGCAATTCCCTGAATGAATCTGAATGAACAAGATATACAGGAATCTATATTGGACTAAGCAAGTTTCAAATCTGTCAACGATGCTTTTTATAATATCGAATTTGCTCAAGGGACCAGGGCAGTGCCTCCTGTTACTGCTTGTCCTTGTTATCGCTCTCCTTCTCTCTCTCTTAGAGAGAGAGCGACACACACACACAAACACACACACACACACACACACACACACACACAAACACACACACACACACACTAACAGGGCTTCAATGTACTCCCATATGCAGGCTGCGAATGAGAGATTCAGAGAGAGAGAGAGAGAGAGAAAGAGAGCAGACTGTTCACTACATATGTGTTCTTTGTGCTTGAGTGAACCACCAACTCGTCTGCATAAATGACCCTGTTGAATTGAGCAGATCAGTAACTGTGTGTGTATGTGAGTTTGCGTCTTTGTGTGTACGTGTGAATCTTTTTTCCTTTCCATTCTACCCAGACTCACTGCTAAAGCAATCGATGTGTGACTCAAGTCACTGAACACATGATGTGTGTTCAAATTAACACATTCATCCATTACATAACATAGACTAACGGCAGCCTCCTTTATTATGTAAGCATGATTTAAGTTTGTATTTATAAGGTTCTTCAATGTTATTGGAGACAAAGTGGATACAATATTACCTGTCACTACCCGGCACTTCCGTTACCAAGGCAACAGTAAACCAGGATCTAGAAGGAGGATGTTTTGGCTCCAGAATCTCCAGCATCTTGATCTCAGAGCCTTTATTCTCTCTGACTATTCTAGTTTAATGTTAATGTCCATAGCTCTATCCGGGCACTGAATCATATATCAGTCCCTCCAGAAAAACGCGATTATGCAATCGCATAATTCAACGCATAATCAGACAAAGTCCGCATATTCATGCGGAGGCCGCATTTTTTCAAATATGCCGCACTTTCAACGCATAAATTGCCGATTTCCACGCAAAATATGCGGGGCTTGCATGATGTCATAATCCCCGCATTTTCGTTGCAAAACAGTCACATATATCTTAGCAGAAAGTTGAAAAATGTTGCGTTTACTTCACACAACAGCAGCCATTTCCCCCTGTTGCCATGGGAACGTTATGAAGTGACTTAATTACGCGACGCGAACGTCATCGAAAAGCTGCATTTTTCGCAAGTTCCCGCATTTTTTCGCAAGTTCCCGCAATTTCATCGCATAAAATTCCATAAATATGCCGCATATTTCATCGCATTTTTTAGGAAAACGATCACAAAAAAACGCCGCATTTTTCTGGAGGGACTGATATATGTGTTTATTGTTCAGTTTTTATGATTCTCAGAAAGGTTTGACTGATAAACCGAAGAGGTTCACACACATTTGAGCCTTACAAATTCTGAACACCGTAACCCGGGTAACTGGATGGCAGCCTGGAGTGTCAGATTAAGCTCACTTCACAACTCCATGAACACTCCATAACACAGCTCTATAACACAACTCTATAACAAAACTCTCCAACACAACTATCCAACACAATTCTCCAACACAACCCTATAACATAACCTTATAACACAACTCTCCAACACAACTCTAAAACACAACACTATAACACAACTCTGTAACACAACTCTCCAACACAACTCTGCAACAGAACTCTATAATAGAACTCTATACCAACTCTCCAACACAACTCTCCAACACATCTCTATAACACAACTCTCCAACAAAACTCTATAACACAACTCTAAAACACAACTCTATAACACAACTCTAAAGCACAACTCTATAACACAACTCTAACACAACTCCAAAACACAACTCTATAACACATTTTATTTTCACATATTTTACTATGTACATACTGTAGGTTCTGGGATAAAACGGGTTCTCAAAGGATTAATTCTGCCTCAAATAAGATTTTTTTTTAAAAGATAAATAGGACTAATGCAAATAGGGTCATGAGCATCATGGTTGATTACATGAACATTCCTGGTTGATTACATGATTACATACATCCCTAATGGCTAAACATGAAACATATTAAAAAAAGAGGAAAGACAATAACGGTTAAAATATAGAATTATTGCCCAGCCCTAGGTTTATATTTTGTAAATTATTATGTAATTATTATGTAATTCCTGTGTCTCAATTGGTCTTCGACTCTTCGAGATGTGTGAGCGCGTCTATTCCTGCATCAAGTCACGGTCTAGTCTGGTCACTTCTAGTGTCTTGGAGCGGAACGCAAGGGGGATTTACCAAGCATTCCCAGTGTCCCCAGAGAACACACACACACGCACGCACGCACGCACGCACGCACGCACGCACACACACACACAAACAAACACATACACAAATAAACACACAAACATGCATACATAAACATGCAAGCACACACACACACACACACACACACGCAGACATGCACATGAACACACAGACACACATAAACATACACACAAATACACATAAACACAAACACACACTTGTCTTTTATCAGCTCCAACACCAGTTGTGAGGCGTGCGGTGGCGGCGACACTGTCGAGGGATAGGGGGGCTAGGACGAGGGGGGGGGGCTTCCTTTTCCTTTTCCTCCTCTCTTCCTCTCTCTCCCCCACTCCCTCGTCCTGTCCTCCTCACCCGTTTCCTCTGTGACTTTCACCTTCACTGTCTTCCTTTATCCCCACCTGCCCACCCAGCCACCGGGTCACCTGATCTAAAAACAACACACAGTCCCCCCTACGCAGTGCGCACCGTGATTCCAAGTCTCGCCGACGGACACTACTTGGCTCCAACGATTGTTTATCGTCATAGGAGCGAGTGGCTTTGTGGTTTGTGAGGCAGTGCTTGGCAAAGCTGAAGAAAACCAGGCAACGCGGTCCGCTTGACGGGAAAACAACAGCGTCAGCGTGTTTCTCAACACGAACGTCAAATCGTGGCTCCGGGATCCAGAGATTTTTCTTTATTAAGATTTTATTTTTGCATTTCTTGCTTTAATATAGAGTGAGATAGAGAGGAATGTATTTCAGATAGAGGGGAGGAAATGCATCAAAGGACCACGCCGCTTAATGACATAGAAAGGGTCAGGGAGGGAAGCTGCTCATTGTCTGACAGCACGCAGACAACACAACACAACACAACACAACACAACACAAGACAAGACGTCAAGAACCGAGCAGAGGAATGTCGGTCCGCAGCGAGCGAGGGATAGACCCGGAGCAGTACCCTACACGGCCGGCTTGTGTTACCGCTCTGGGGAAGTGATCACGCACACACACCGCTGAGTGTGTGTGCGTGTGTGCTGACGGCAGCCGCCCAGCGTGCGGGCCGCGGAGAGGCCAGTTATGGCGACCTCATTGCGTCACACTAACGTCATGCTCTTCGCTCACAGTGGACGCTCAGATTGCAGGGAAGAACAATGCATCATAGTATGGCGGTGGTTACTTGCACAACGGCAGAAAGGGGATGTTAGAGGCTGTCCCCGGTTGGCCAATACCCTCGTTCACACGTATGCCCGCTGCATCACCGATCTATGAAGGACAACACACTCAGCGTTTTCTCCTGCCTGTCTCACACACTCCCAAGCAGCTCTCTTGCACACACACACACAAACACACACACACACACACACACACACACACACACACACACACACACACACACACACACACACACCACACACACACAATGTATGGGTAGCTAAAAGGGAAGTTCCATTTTGCAAACAGGGTTACGCCCTGTGAGTGTGTGTGTATGTGTGTGTGTGTGTGTGTGTGTGTGTGTGTGTTTGTGTGTGCGATGTGCATTTGTATTCCTTCATCTGTTTGGTGGTACAGACACACAGAAACACAAAACCTACACAAGAAAGCGAGCACACAAGCAAATATAGACCAGGCCCATCTGCTCCTACAAACAGGGTCATGAACACAGCAACAGGGTCAGAAACCCGCTCCTCTGACAACTTCTGTCGTAAAGATGTATGTTTTCTTCGCCCATTCAGTGTCAAAGAATGGGCGAAGGCCTGAGTATAAATACTGCCGTCTCAACGCTTTGGCCCAGTTCCTGTTTCATGAGAATGAGTCTAACCCTAACCCTCGCCGGCAGCCGGCTGGAAAACGCTGTCCTGTGGCCAGGAGCATATACATGAAAACACCATGTGACTACAGGACAAACTACCCTTTAATACCACTGTGATGCATGTGCCTGTGTGTGTTGTGTGTGTGTGTGTGTGTGTGTGTGTGTGTGTGTGTGTGTGTGTGTGTGCGCGTGTGTGTGTTTGTGTGTGTGTGTGTGTGTGTGTGTGTGTGTGTGTGTGTGTGTGTGTGTGTGTGTGTGTGTGTGTGTGTGTGTGTGTGTGTGTGTGTGTGTGCGCGTGTGTGTGTGCGTGTGTTTGCATGTGCCTGTGTGTGTGTGTGTGTGTGTGTGTGTGAGTGTGTGTGTGTGTTTGTTCCACTTTCAACGTTATTTAAAAAGTGGGACCACTTTCAACTGCATTCATTGAAAACAAATTCTCAAGTATCAATGTGAGTGTAGGTTATTGACATTCACAGGAAATGCATGTCAAATCAATATTCACCAAATAACCAAATAATGAAATACAGGGACGTAACACTGGCTGTTGCCTATAGAATGTGTGTGTGTGTGTGTGTGTGTGTGTATGTTTGTGTGTGTGCATGCGTGTTTGAGAGGTGTGTGAATGTCAAATAAAAGAATATAAAAAAAGTGATAGAACAATCTGCATTCAAATGGCGCTCAAAATGCATTCACATGGCGCTCAAAATAAATCTGTAAATGTAAATCCCGAGCCATATGCAGTGTCTGCATTCTCAGCATTGAAGTGTCAATCACTAATACTGGTTTGTATGCACGTATTGTGTGTGTTTGTGTGGGTGTGCGTGTTTATCTTTGAGTGTGTGGGTGTACGTCTGCATGTTGGTGGTTAATGTTCTATATATATGCAGTTTCGTTCTTGGTTTCACAAACGCATGTCTTCATCTGTAAAGTGCAAAAATTGAGAAGTGATCACGTTCAACTACACATCAAAACACTATACTTTCACAACGTGTTGCAGCTTATAGGGTTAGGGTTAGGTAACCCTTATAAATGAAGGTAAATCTACTAGTCTGAATTACTCTAGTCAAGTCCAACAAACATCATTCAATTCCTCTTAATTCTAAATTCTCTCATTCAATGTAAGATGTGCTTCATTTTAAACGCATCATCATGCTGCTGGGGCTAAGCGTGTCTCCATGCCTGTGCCATGGAAAGGTTTTCTGTTTAACGGGCAGAGAGGGGGGTGCAGGGATTGGGCGGCCCACACAGGCTGCCCTGTCCTGGCCATCACAACCTTTCCTCTTTCCACTAAAATCGAGTCCCAACAGAGAGGAAACACACACACACACACACGCGCGCGCACACATACACGCCCTAATCCACTGGCGCATACAAACAGGATTTGGTTGGACTATAATTATAATTTGGGGCCCTTCCATTAAATGGTACTAATTTTTATTCCGTGAGTGCCGATTGCATTTACTCCGACTTGGACCTCATTTAAAGTGAAACACACTCAGCACCCTACACTATTTCAGCTGCAGCAGGCGGAACAAAAATAAACAGAAACAGTTATGCATGCATTCACACACACACAAACACACAAATTCATGCACACATACATAACTGTTAAAGGGAAGTTTGCTCCACCCAGGGCAATCAAAAGACACTGCAAGACTTTATGTGGTGTGTGTGTGACGTGTGTGTGTGTGTGTGTGTGTGTGTGTGTGTGTGTGTGTGTGTGTGTGTGTGTGTGTGTGTGTGTGTGCGTGTGTGCATTTATGTGTGTGATGTGTCTCAGTGGTGTGCGGTCAAACACAAAAGAGCTTCCATGATTGCTCAAACCCACACTTTGCTTTGAAGATGATGCATCT
>NC_136943.1:20037980-20075480 GCF_949987615.1 Pollachius pollachius | reverse complement strand
ACCACTATTCAAGCCTAAAGCCTGGAGACAGTAGGGGTGACTTCAGAAGAACCTGCTAATGCTAGATCTCAGCCAGGCAGCAGTGCCCAGTCTCATTACAGGACCGAGTCTAACAGCAGGGCAATGGTAGATGTCTCCAGGGATGTGCGGAGATATGTTCTGCATTTGCCCTGAACATTGATTATGTTACAAACCAGGGTAAGTCTCTAAGATCAGACATAGTATCACTTTTTCCACGTTACTTTTCCAGATCAAATCCAAATAAGCTTTATTCCTTTAATTGATAAAGACTGACAATTATCATCTGACTGACCTTGATGCAACCAATAACCACTGATCTGTCTGCTGTCTGTTTGAGCAGTTTATTAAACGAAAACCAGATCCAGAAAGATCAAAAACACATAATCAAACTAAAGAACTCAACTGAGCTGCTAATATATCTGTATATCTTTTTACTTGGCTTATTGGGTTTTGTAAGAGCATATAGTGTTGTCTTTCAGAGCGTTTATCAAAAGTACAAAATTACCTCTATAAGAAGGGCATTATAAAAAGTGACAATCGACATATTGCTTAACACCATAATAGCTTACAAAGTGTGGCACGCTGAATGAACCACCTCCTCCCCAAACAGGACACGACTTAGCTGGGCAAAAGCCAAAAAGGTAAGTTTATTCCAAAATCAAACATAAAGTCTCTTACTGAAAAACACAACAGAACAAAAAACCTGGTCGGAATCGACGGTCCGATCTCTCGTGGGTGGAATCCCGTCACCCACGAGGACCGGTCTCTCGTCATTCAGGCAGAGCCCTGAATGAGTGGAGAAGCAGGCTATTACAGCCCTGCTTCTCCACCTGCCCCTCAGGTGCTCCACATCTCCTTAATTGTTAGCAGCTCCAATGTCCTTACTGGACACTGGCGGAAATGGGTGGTAGACTTCTTCAACAACCCGTCCCCTGGGCTTCCAGGGACGCTGTCCCGGAGCCACAAATGCCACAAATGACGGACAAAACTATAATAATAATAATAATAATAATATATAATACAACTGGACAAAAATATAAATAAAATATAATCTATAAATATAAATATAATAATAATAATAATAATAATAATAATAATAATAATAATAATAATAATAATAATAATAATAATAAAATAATAGGTAAGGGATGATGTATAAAACGCTGTTCATTATCGGGAAAATAAGCCCCGACAGGGTGAACAGGATACTGACGCAGAGCGGAGGTGTCTCGCTTCACCCTGGAGGGGCTTATTTTCGTTGGCAGAAAAAGTCTGCCAACGACGTTGACGTCGCTTAGCAACCGAATACGCAGGGGTTGATAAGTTACCGGACTACTTGCGGAATGATACGAAAGCCGTGAATCAGAAGCAAAAAATCTGCTTTCTTTGACAGCGGTCATTATATGCTTAGCAACGGTCATTATCGAAAAATAAATAGAATATAGATAATAAAATAAACACACAACCATCACCAGCCACTTAATACTGAAATGTGTCCGTAATAGACACTGGTAGTCAGTACAACAGCATATCACCCAAACCACCACAACAAACACAATGTTGATGCCCCTCCAAACCACCACCACCTGGGATCCAAAATGGAAGCCTTAGGTAGGTTAGGAAACATGGGTAAAGTGTTATGGGCCCAGCTGCGGACCTGCAAATAAATAATAAACAGTTGCCTGAGAAGTGAAATTTGTCCAAGAGGTGCTGAAAGGACATTAAAATTATATTAAGTTCCTGAAAGTCTTGATACTGAGACTTGACCATCTTAACCACAGTCTGCTGGGGAAGGAGAAAAAATAGGATTTGCAGCTAGTAGGGAATAGGCAGAAAATGATGGTAAAGCAAAATAGCTCTCAAACTGAACCCAGATCCTAAGAGAGGTTACAAACACATTATTCGTATAGTGGAAGAATGAATAGTGAGTGTACTCACATTTTGCAAAGGCACAAACTCAAGTACTGGACTAATTGACCTTAAGCCAAAAGGAAACAATCAAAGACCATCACATTAAAGCCAGTATATAAACCTAAGTATGTGAGGGTTGCAAAGACTTGCAAAGACAAGGTCTTTGCAAGTATTTTTTACAGGAACGAGGAACCTTCTTTTTCCAGATAAACTCTACGGTATCTAGGGAAGAAGGTCTGAGGGAGGAGTAGAGGTATTGCCCTGGAACAAGAGGGAGAACCCTGGAAGAACATAATTTATTATATCAGAACCGGCTCCAGCAGCTGAAGATAGATGAGCACAGACCAGCTGTCACAGTCTTCTGTTCTACTCAGGAAAACAAAGGGGCAAAGTTAGCATTGTAGAGGTCTTCAAAGTTGTGTGTAACATGAACTCTGAAGATACGTGAGGATATGGATTGCAGTCCTATAGGGTAGTTTGTGTAGAGGATAGTTCACAGAAGCTGTTTTAATAGGAAATATCTCACTTTGTTCAAGTTCAATTTGTATCCAGATATTTAACCAAATGTTTGAAGAGTGGCAAGAGCAGCAGGGACAGAGAGTCGGGTTGGAAACGTATAAAAGGAGGTGATCTGCTTAAAGGGAGACACTTGACTCCATACTAATCCTAAATATGCCTGTAATATGGGGGTTAGCTCAAAGCGCTATCGAAAGGGGTTCAATGGCGATTGCAAATAGAAACAGACTCAAACGGCAGCCCTGTCTTGTAGAGCGATAAAGGCTAAAATATTCAGATTAAATATTATCTGTCCTGACTGAGGCCTGTGGAGAAGAATAGAGCAGCTGAATCCAGGAAAGACAACTTTTCCCAAACCAAATCTCTCCAACGTATAAAAAAGGTAATTCCACTCCCCTATATCAAATTACTTCTCAACAAAGATACCAAAGCCTCCTGGGTATTAGAGGTGGAAGCCGCTCATATTTTCCTTTGCTTCATCTTTTGAATTTATCATTTGAGTGAGCTCTAATTGCATAACTATATTGATGGTTTTAATGCTATATTATCCATTTTATAGTTTCTCCATACATCCAAAAGCTGTTGAGGGCTTTCCAGTTCTGCAGCAATGATACGATTCCAATGAGCTTCTAGCAATAGAAACATCTTTGAAGTCAAAAATAAAGAGTTTGCAGGTGGATCTGTGAGATCAATTCCCAGATATATCATACACATGCCGAGATAAACATCTTCCAGCCAAACGGCTTTCACCTGCCTGGAGGCCGCTACCAGCTGCCCTGGGAGATCCATGGAGAACACGTAGCAGAGTCCTAACGCATACGGTGGGTACGTGGACTCGAGGAACTCCATGTCTGGCATAAACCACTTGGAGTTTGGGTCTCGGTGAACGGGAGCCTTTCTCACCACGTTGCCCGTCATGTACCCGTGTCTGGGGGTCCTGTGGAGCTCCTCTATGAGGCCGTGAACATTGATAAAGGTGTCTGAGTCAGTCTTCATGGCGTAGGACGCGCCGGGGCACCGTGAGTCGAGCCACTCCAGTATGAGCATGGTTTTAATGGTGAGGTTGTGGTAGGTGTCCACAAAGTCCCCCTGGAGCAGATCCTGGTGTTCCACGCTCTCACGCAGCAGCTGGGACACACACCTCATTCAAGGTCAATCATCAGGATCCATCATTTCTATGTTGTACTGTACAATATAGAAATGAAGGATCCTGAAGGATTAAACATGAGTGAGATGTACAATTTGTACATCTCACTCACGTTGAATCCTTCAGGATCCATCATTTCTATTTTGTACATATTGTTTGTGAATGTATAAAAGTAACAAAATAATTGAAGGGAACACTAGATAGGACGGAAAATGATTTTCGTTACCTAGAAACAAGATAAGTTACACAATCGAGGGTCTAGTAATAAAGCCGACCTTTCATGAGCAATGTGCCTGATAAACACACCTGATCCTGGAGGTAATTGTCCTGGTCTTCAGCTTGACCCAACAGAAAGAAGTGGCTCACTCTTTTGCCCAGCACTGTTGTTTCTCCAGCCCAGGTGTCGCGGATTGCATTGCGTGCAACCCGGTTGTGTGGAGCCACTGTGATCATGATCACCAGGAAGGGCTTTTTCTGTAGACAATGCTCTGGTTCATCCAGTATGAAATGGTGCTGCCGTGGAGAAGACACAGAGTAGAGATTAGGATCCTAAGAGAAATTTATGATAAAATATCAATCACACCAATTTTTTTTACTCCAAAAGTCGGAATGACAGGAAAGCATTTGTTTTAATATTTTCAAACGATTCGGCATATTCACCAAAAGCTATTCATGACTTTGAAACACAAGGATTATGTTTAAGTAAAGTGAAAAGTGCCGACTGGGGAGAGATGATCAACATGCTTACACCGTGTGTGGAAAAGGGCCGGAACGGAGACCATGAGGATTGATGGTTTAAAGCATACAAATAAAATGCAAAGGACAGCATTAAGAGGACTGCAAGGAACCCAAACAAAGGGGGCCAGCCTCTTGTCCATGGAGCATCTCCACTGCTGAAACAGAAGAGAATAAATTATGACGTTTGCACGATGACACGTTTAGTAGAGCACCTGTTTGACAAACCCACAATGAGAATGACAAAGTGTGGTCATGGGTTGGTTTGAGTTCAAAAGTTCATCCATGGTCGTATATTTTAGTTGGAGACACAAAAACGAATACTATATAAATAAGCTCAATTGACACGATGTTGCATAACTTCTGAATTTGATTATTTTAGACAATGATAAATGAAGACTATAATTCAGAGAGGGTGAAATAGAGACGGAGATGTATATAGAGAGACAGAAGAGAGAAATAAGGTGAGATGAGACAGGTTTGATCGGGAAACAATGTATCCCAGTAAGGTGAGATTTTTAACAAATGTTAAAGTTAATCAAAAATCAAAAAATACCTCTAGTTGAATTTAAACCCCTTAAAAAATAATCTATATTGAATTAACTTATTTGTGTAGCTTTGATTTAACAAACAAAGAAATACAAGATACACTTTAAAATGAATAGTATCATGAATATATGCTTTATGTGACCACAAATGTTGATTATTTTAGTTTGTGAAGTTTGACTGAATGTTTCTGTCTAAGAAATAAGACAGATACACTAAGAATATATGCAGGCCAAATTAAGCCAAAAATCATCATCATCAATGTTGATTATCAACCTAATTCCAAAAGTTATATTTTTATTAAGTGAGGAATCACATTTAAGTATAGACTTACCAACGTCCAACGTAAGCTCTTTTGATCATCTCTGTGTGAATGAGGAGTCAGGGCTCGGCTATCCCACGGTGCCAGACAGACAGAATACAGATGCTGACAGCCTTCTGATACTGTCTGCAGTGTGGTTTTTGTGGTCGACTACGTGTTAAAGCCTTTAGTTGAGTATAAATAACATCATCAGAGGAAATGTTCCGCTTTTTTCATTTTGCAGAAAATGACGGCAAAATAAATATATAACCATATCCATCCAACACATAGGTTAAAGGCTTCAAGAGTTTAAGGTTTAAGGCTCACTTTAATATCCCCGAGGGGCAATTTGGTGCACAGCCAGCAGTAAAAAGAAACAGCAAACACATAACAGATAAGACATCAAATAACATAAAAACACACATGTGGTCATCGACCAGACTGATGGCAACAGGCATAAACTAGAAAATGTAATCCCACGCAGAAGGGATTACTCTGCATAGAAATGCCTGTGATCTCTCTAATCTTTTTGCACGTCACTTTTGATAAAAGCATCTGCTAAGAACCATAACCATATTTCAGTTAAATTCTACTGAGGGTTGTATAGCCAATATAAAGATTGATAGTTGAGTGTGGATGAGTTGAGTTATGGTTCAACAGAATAGAGCTGTTAAAATGTATGTTGTTTAAAGGAGACATATTATGGTGTTTTCCAAACAAGTAAACATAGTATTAGAGTTCCAGTTTTTGAAGCTGTTTGCTGGAAATAGCTTTTAGGAAAATTAATCTCGCCTACCGCTATTCCCCTCTGTTGCAGTCCCTTCAGAATACGCTGTTTCTGGTGTCTGTAGCTTTAATGCAAATGAGCTGCTGCCCATTGACCAATGAGCTGTCAGAGTGAACCACAGCATGGAGGAGAAGTTATTGTTACCGTTTGCTGACTCCTGGAGCTCTATATCAATATAATGTAATATAATATAATAATAATAATAATAATAATTATAATAATAATAATAATAATAATAATAATAATAATATTACATAATATATAGGTATTTATATAATATTATATCTTATATCACGGCCGAAAGCTATATGCGCCTCGGATGATATTATGAATCATGAAGACTGCGTCTGACATCTCTGGTACTTCCACAACAAGTTAAGACTCGTAGTGGGGCTTATCTCGGCCTTGGTTGAGTAGAATTGGGGGAAAGGAACTTTGGCCTTGACTCTCTGAAGTCCATATTGAACCGCGACATGGAGGAGAAGGGGATTGTACTCCTGAGCTGCCGGACTGCCGTCGAGCTATCCCCGCCAGAGCTCGGCAGCAGCCCGACAGCTCAGCTCCGGGAGTACAATCCCTTTCTCCTCCATATCTCCACCGGCGGCTCTGGTGGGGGTAGCTTGGCGGCAGTCCGGCAGCTCAGCTCCAGGAGTACAATCCCTTTCTCCTCCGGACTGCCGCCGAAGCTTCGGTGGCAGTCCGGCATCTCCGCCGGACTCCCTGCCAGGCAGTCACATGGCAAACTAACAAATTAGACATCTATTTTTGTATGGAATATCCATGGACCTATTAAAGAAGGGAATATCCCTGCTTCTGAAATGCGCGAACATCTCCGCCCAGCGCTCGTCCGCTAGTCCACAAAATCATAGCTTTGCTCTGATTGGAGAGGGGTGGGGAAGTGGGAGGTAATATTCAAATGTACCTCTTCCTATGCAGGAGGGGGCACCGAAACTGACTCGCTCGTTTGGTAACTGTAGGCGGGGTACTTTCAGAAATGCATATCTCACTCAAAGAATCATCTACTGACTTTTTTAAAAGTTTGTATGCGTGAGACCCAAAACAACACCCCAAATCCTAGGAAATGTGTTGTTTTCATAATATGTCCCCTTAAAGACTGCAGTGTTTATTGTACAATTGTTCAAGGCCTCTCAAATAATGTTGACATTAGGTAAATTAGTTGTTTAACTTAATAACTGATGAAACACTGATATACAATATTAGGATATTGATGAGTGAATGCATTAGATCCACAGAAAGAATTACAATTGAATGTCAATGCAAAGTGTAAAACATTAGTTAAGAATACATTGCACAGAAATGGGATGGGGAGCAAATGAGAGAAAATGGGTGCACCTAAATTATTGTCCCTGGAATGAAAGCCTTTACACTATCATAAGCAATAGGTCTAGCTATTCTACAGTATTTTGGGCTACCATAAGTTTGCAAACAGTTTCATCATCAACAGTTCCTGCTCGGAAACAGATCAGTTATTCGAAATTCAAATTTGACTCTTTATTTTCGGTAGTCTAATTAAGCCTAGGTAAAAGGTGACAATAACTGATATTTACCACTAAAGACTTTTACCAAAACCAATAAACAGGCATTCAATTCAATTCAATTTTATTTATATAGCCCTTCATCACCATTACAGTCTCAAAGGGCTTAACAGGCCAAATATTTATGCCACAATATTTGTTTACCTTGAAGCGATGGAGAACATGCATAAAAAACATTTTTATGCATGTTCAGCAATGTGGGCGGGTAGTTATGGTTGACAGGTGTGCACACACAGAGAAAGGCACACAGCCCTATGTGACGGAGACACCACACTGGTCTGGTCTGGTCTGGAACAGGCCTGAAAGACAAAAGCAAATAAAGGGTAAAAACTTCCACCAAAAACAAGGAATGCGTTCATTACAATTTAAATATTTTAAAGTAATGCTGCATCATCAAGCTGTACTGTTAGTTTAGCTGGTCTTGCTGTTAAAGGTGAAAATAATTGGAACTTCATACCTGACAAGCCTGCGGCACGACCAAGGAAGAGGTGTTTCAAAAGCTCTTTTAAATGAAGATTACTCTCTGCTGTGAATGAGAAATATATTATTTGAGACAATCAGGCGTGTGTGCCATCTATATGGGCAGGTGGGACAGTGAACTACTAAGTTCATGCACCCCAAAAAATAGTTCCTGCTTATAAATTATTATTATAAGTATTATTATTAGATCTGTAGTGTATTCTCTATTGTTTCAGTTTGTCTTCAACTGTTTTTGGTCGTTGAACGTGGCTGCGATCAGGCTTTGTTTACTTAGTGTCAAGAAGTTAACACGCCAAGCAGTGCTGGTACAGCTCAACAAACGTAGCCTAGTGCTAGTTTTATCACAGTGACCTATCGGCATCGATAGGAGATGCAATCATTTTGCAGTCACCACTAAAATAATAGTTTCTGGTTGGGAAGTAGTGTGCAGACAATTCTGTATGACATCCAACAATTTTGAGTTGCAGTTACAAAACCCAACAACTAATAAAATATACACAAGTTAGAAAAAATTGGACCACACATTACAGAAAACTGAAAGAGTTCTGGTTTTGTTTACCCATAGCAACGGTTGCTATACTTCGCTGGTTAAAACGGATGAGAATGTTACAGACTCAATCAAGGAAAAAACAGCCACTGTAAATTGAAATACCATCTTCATTTATAAAATATTCCATTTAAATTTCAGTCTGACATATTTGAAGCCTACAACAAATTCACAACTGTAAATTAGGTCATTTTATTCTCAAATTATATATTAGTCACGGTTGTGATTCCTGGGTTTCTGCCTCACCAAAATGTATGGTCACCACACGCTACTGGAGACAATTGTATCAAAAGTCAAGTAATCCCATCTCCATGAAACTCCCTTAGTTTATTTACTTTTGTATTACAGTTTTTCATAAATGTCATGTTTAAATAAATAAATTCTCATTACTTATGTGCTAATTCTTACATGCTCAATGTATACAGGAGGAAATGTTGGATGAATGTTGTACAAAAAAGCAATTGTGGGAAAAAAAAACCTCTTCAAAAATACAGACACAGCAGGTCTAGCTGTTAAAGATGGAAATAATGAACTTCATAGCTGATTAGTCTGCAGCACGAACAAGGGAGGGGTGATTGAAATAGTCTTGGAAAAGACTATTACCCTGTGCTGTGAAAAAGAAACATAATATTTGAGAAATTGTGACTAGTAATATTGCTATGCAAAATTTAATTATGTTTAATTCAACAAATAACATTACACCAAGACGAAGGCATGCACTATGTCCAAGCCTGTCAAACTGTTAGAGACTTGGACAACTTTCTCAAAGACAAACTTTTGTCAGCAAATATGAGCCATTTGACTTATTTGTTTAACATGCTGTCATGTTAAACAATCAGTTTCAAGGCTGATAATTAGTGGATTAACCTAGATCTCCATTGGCAATGCAATACAGGTCACTAGTGTTGAAAATTTAACATAGAAATATCTGGCTTTTTCCCTGTTATGTCTTTTTTTCGTGCAACATTGTTATAAACCAGCAATGGAGTGTTGAACACAATTTCATTTAACTGTGCACTATTGTGGCATGGTCTGATTGAAAATAAAGTTAATTTTGACTTGGCTCATTTTCAAAATCTGATTACTCTGAACAGGGAAAAATCATATTTCATTGTGTTTAATTTTGTTGTCATAGAAGGTCACTATTTAAACTACAGGACGAAATGTTAGATGAATCCTGTGCAAGCAAACCAAACTTGATAATTTCAAACTGACGCTGCATTCCTTTTTCTGTTGCTCCATTGATTATTTAAGTAGGCAGCGTAGTAGTAACAGAGCCCGTCTACCTCTGTTAAATATAAATATTTATGCACAGAAACGTTGTCCCCTCTGACAACCAATCAATCAGATGTTCAATGATACCGGGAAGCACTCAACATGTTCTTATCATGGGAGTAACATTCTCTGCACCTCTTATTTTGTTGTATGAAATATATTTTGATATGTTTTTAAATACAACTGCTGATAGGACTGCACTATTATTAAATTTTAAATGTTGGCTATTTCATCCGCCACTGTGCAGACCTAGGCCTGCACAGTGGAGACCACTATCAAGCTGAAAATCCAAAATGCCGAAGCTAAACGTCTCCAGCAAAGCCAAATCCCCCCACAGCCAAGCTACCAGAGCTGGAGCTAGTACCATCAATAGCTGGAACCCTGCTAGCGATTCTCCCACCAGGTCGGACATGCCTCCAGATAAAACTTACGGTATGTGTAAGGAGCTGTGCAAAGAGGTGTCAGGGTCAGTCATGCGCTGCATTAATGAATGTTTCGATGCCTTTGAGGCCAAGTTTCAGTCACTCGCAGCTTCGCAGGCCACAAGCACGTGGGGCTAACCAGGAGCAAGCCACTAGCGACCTTTACGTCCGCATGATAGCGCTTGAAGCTAAATACACTGAACTGGCGGGACGCAACACTCAGCTTCATACCAAGGTGCTTGACCTGGAAGCCCGCTCTTGGAGGTACAACATCAAAATTGTGGAGATACAAGAGAGTGAGGAGGAAGGTAGACCCACTGAATTTGTCGTTAGATTAATCCCCAAACAGCTCAGTGACGAACACATTCCGCATCCGCATTCTGTTTTATATTCACTATATTACAATGGTCCACTTTGAATTGCTGCCATGTTCAGGCAGCCTGAGGTGTTGATACTGCTCATATTTCCACTGCTTTAATTTCTTTAAATCATGGTACCATATAGTTCATGTTACTATAATGTCGCGGAGAGGGGGCTAGTGGGAACATATTCTAGTTATTTGCCTAGTAGCTCCTTACGAGATGAGTACGGGATGCTATGTGCCAGGTTCGGGGAGGCACAAGATGGGCTGGGAAGGGAGGGATGTTATTGCTCTTTTTTTTTCTTGTTTCTCATTGTTTTTTCATATGGTTAGTGCTTTACTTTACACTTTTTGGTTGTAAACGACACATTTGTCTTATTGAAGGGGCAATATTTCTGTAAAACGATTCGCTATTGATGAACAGAGTGGTGAAATTTGTGAGCTTTAATGTAAATGGATTAAATGGACCTGTTAAACGAAAGAGAGTCTTAACACATTTTAAAAAAACTGAAAATAGACATTTCCTTTATACAGGAAACCCATGTGATACCCCTGGAACACAGAAAATTGAAAAGGGATTGGATAGGGGAGTGGCCATTTTGATAATAAGATCACCCCTGTAACAATTGGAGAAACCATTGCTGATACATTGGGGAGATATGTTTTAGTGAAATGTCCGATTTACTGAGAACCCTGGACCCTCTTAAATTGTTATGACGGTGTCAGGAGGACGGCAAAACATTCTCATAGGGGGTGACTTCAATTGGATCCTGTTCTGGATAAGTCAGCTCTATCAGAATCCAAATCTAGAGCAGCCAAAATCACCATATAATTCATGAAGGAATTAAATTTAGTGTGGAGACAAATGCACCCTCAAACCCGAGATTATTCTTTCTATTCTGGATGCCACAACTCTTTAACTCGGATTGATCTTTTCCTGTTGTTGACACAGCTGATTCACAGAGCAGTAGAATCTGAGTACTTATCTAGAACAATATCATATCACTCACCTCTGACTCTGTCCATTTATATGCCTGAAAAAACTACTAATATGTATAGGTGGCATCTGAACCCCACTCTCCTTCAAAAGCCAGATTTCTGCAAATTTATAAGAGATTGGGCTATTCTGTGAGACAAACAGTGCCTCTTCTCCCAATAGTTTTATATTATGGGACACACTAAAAGCTTTTTTAAGGGGACATATAATCTCTCATACCAAAGGTATCAAAAAGAAATACATGGCAGAAATATAAGAATTGGAAGCAAACATTTTGAAATTGTAGGACTTTCAACAATCAAGGTCTAAAGAAGTACACCAGTTATTGGTAAATAAAAAGCTTGGATACAATACTTTGCATACTTATAAAATTGAAAAAAAAAACATTCTGAGAAGCAAGCAAATGTACTACGAATTGGGGGAGAAGGCTCACAAAATTCTGTCTTGGCAACTGAGAAAAGAAGAAAGCTCTAGGATGATTAATTCAATCCAAACTGAAACAGGTTCTGTATCATATAACCCAACAGAAATTAATGATGCATTCAAACAGTTTTACACACATTTGTACACATCAGAACCACCAGAAAATCTGAGTAACATTGATGAATTTTTGTCCATAATTGAACTGCCCAGACTTGGCCAAGAAGGTCAAAATAGCCTTGATCTGCCTTTTACACAAAAATAAATTGAAAAGGCTCTGGGCTCATTTCAAGCAAATAAATCTCCGGGAGAAGATGGGTTTCCTCCATAATTTTTGCAGGGAATTTAAGGATTTACTCCTCCCACTTTCATGGATGTCATCAACTCTGCCTCTAAGACTCAAACAAAAAAAAAAAAAATAGAGATCCATTGAAATGCTCTTCAAATCAGCCAATTTCATTGTTGAATGATCTGAACGGAACCCAAAATAGCTGTGGCTTTAGATGCTGAAAAAGCCTTTGATAGGCTAAACTGGCCATATTTATTTAAAGTGTTGGCTAAGTTTGGGTTCGGCCCATTATTTATTAGTTGGGTTCAAACTCTATACCATAAACCCCAGGCAAAAATCATCAACAATGGACAGATTTCGTCTACATTTCCTTTAGGTAGATCAAGTCGAAAGGGACGCCCTCTGTCTCCAGCACTTTTTGTCTTGGCAATTGAGCCTTCAGCTGAAGCAATTAGAAAAGATCCTGACATAAAGGGCTTTCAGGTCGGTCAGACAGTTCATAAAATTAATCTTCTGGCAGATTATGTTATTTTGTACTTAAAAGACCCTTGCAACTCTCCTTCCGAATTACAAACATTTCAGGCTATAAGGTGAATTTGGAAAAAAGGGAAATTATTCCATTGACAAATTTTGATTTAAGTAAGTTGTAAATCTCCCAGTTTTCTTCCGTCATTTCACGGAGGAACGCCGCCTTTTGGTCGATCCCACTCCCTATTCTGAAAGTAGAGCGAGATCAGTGAGGCCGACCGCACGACTCAACAACAATAATGGCTGCGCCCGTGAAGAGATTTATTTTCTTTGTATTTGTACCACGTTGGTCATTTAATATCTTGCTGTGTGTGCAATGCAATGTAAAGTTGTGTTGTTTCTTTTTGAGCTGGTTTGCTAAAGAGGCTAATATAGATAACAACAATGACTAGCCAATGAGAAACCGGAACGCTATAAGTGCTGCAAGACAGGAAATTACATCATGTTTTCGCTAGAGCAGGTTGTACGTACCGGCGCACCATACAAATGGATTACTCCATGAGACAAAATGACTCAAGTAGCCAAAACAGGAATACGTACCTTGGTTGTTTTTGAGAAGCGTGTCTCAAAGGACTTATGAGCAATTCAAATGTAGTAAGGTGGTCGGGCAGACTGTGGGGTTCGCACATCACACTCCCAGCTGCTGTGGAAAGGTAGATTGCTTCTAGAATGCAGGGTCGTTTGATAGCTTCTAGCTGGAAAGATTAATTAGCCACCGCAAGTGCAAGCACGACAGTGGTCAAAAAGTATAAAGTTTACAAATATAAAAAGTCATTGACAAGATGTATGGACCTAGACCTCTGTGATAGATGTTGAATGGTATCGATTGGTTCGGTAGTTTTGGGCACATTCATTTCACGTTTTTTGTCGGAAGAAGAATATTGGAAAAGGGATATCAAGATTGTGCATTTCTATGCACAATGATGATCACTAATGGCCAGGTGAGCAACAATTTTATCAGATTGGACGCCAGGATAACAGGAACCCAGGCAGTATAAAGAAAGAGGGTTAGGGTTTTATTTTAACCATGAGGAGGCTGCTTCAACCACCCATCCTCCACCTAGACTCCACAAATACCAAAACATTAAACACAATCTAAATAATATAATATGGGTGAATGAGGCTGACCATCAAGTATAGTAGCAGACAGAAAACAAGGAACTTCATTTAAAATGCAAACATCCACAAGGGAGACATGAGAGACACTATTAAATGGGTTGAATTAAATGATAATGGCCTTCACTCACTCATAAAATGAGTGAAGGCCCACAAACTTACAGATTTTCAATTATTGAAAGTTATAATTAAGGTTATATTCATAAATTAATAAATGTATTTATTATATTAACAAGAGTTATGCCCATATGCTTAAGGTATTTCATTCCCCCCTTTAAGTAAAGGATGTAGGCTATACCAATCTTTCCCAATCAATCTGCCACAACTGTATTTATACTGTGTTCAAGACAACCAAAGACAAGTTTTAACTCGGAGAGCCCGGATTCCAACATCATTTCGTTCCGCTGTATATTTACTTTTGGCGCAACATGGCCCAACATGGCCCAAAGGGAACTTGGTCTATTGTTGCTGAATGCTTAACACAAAACATTTAAATTATAATTCATGCTTCTCTTTGAACATGAAGGAGCTGAGACCAAAACTGGCTAATTTAATTGGAAAGTAGCAGTTCAATTCCAGGGGCTCAAAATTGTATAATTGGAAAACCGTTCAATCCATCTTTAACAAATCAGAGGTCATTTTCTCAGAGTTTCACATTGTGTTGACGGCAAAATATGGATAAACAGATACCTACATGACTGATTGATGGACCTACATGATTTTATGCTATATAACATTCTTCATTTTCAAGTCAAAATATAATTTCTGTGGCAGATCACCCCAACATAATTTAGTTTCCTTCGAGTTACACATCCCACTTCAACACTGACCCCTCCCCCTACCACAGGAACGTAACCTTGTCCCTCTACTTCACTTTTGTTTATTTGTAGCCTATTCATTCACTTTCCTGTCAGAGTTGCCTTGAAGGAAGCAACACATGTATTTAACACTAAAACCTACTACTGTGAACCGGGCATTTGGCATCATTGGGAGACTGGAGGACATCCAGTGAAGACAGCAGGGAGTGGGCAGCTAGTAACCAATCCACTCCTCTCTCAACTTAGAGACAACCTAAGAAAGCAAACACGATAAAACAACCTGCAGGCCCTCCGAGTTGAAGGAAGGAAGAGAGGCCTACACAGACCGACCCCACGGTAACGACCGAAACGTGCACAGACATCAAGAAAACATGTTAGGCAAGTGTGAACCAACAGGGGTGGAATGACTGGAAAGGAAGACCTGACGGTGAAGAGCCACCCACTGATAATCACCCAGGAGTCACTGCACAGAGCTCCCAAAGAACCCAGTAAAGCCAGACAGCGGAGAGGAAGGAACCATGGAGGAGGAACAAAGTCAAGTATCAAGTGGACGAAGAGAAACGAGACAGAGGCTTGGTTGATCTCTGAGAGCAACCTGAGCACAGTGCTGGAACACTCCCTGCGTGGCGACGGAGAGACAGAGGCTCAGTTTGTTGCCGGGACATCCTGTACCAGGAATGTCAAATTCTGTGGAATCGCCAAGGAGCATGCGGCCACCCCAGGAGGAATGGGAAGTTGGGCGTTAGGCAAGCAACGTGATGGGCGAGATCGAGCAACGTGTGCATTGGTCCCTCAGGAAAGGGGCTTAGAAATTAAGACATCGCCACCTTCTCTTTTTTTTATTTAATTACTGACTTAGTCACCCATCTTAGCCTCGGGAGACTGTCTGACAAGCTCACGAGCAAAGCTCTGCAGAAGCAACTCTCAGACGGCCTGGCGAGAAACAATCAAAGCCAGCTCCCCGTTATATGCAAGGAGTGGTGCTATCAGGTCACTCTTTAACATTTGGGTGATGTCACCACTGAAGATGGGCACAATCCACTTCACAACAGCCAGCAAGATTGATGAGAAGGCAAGCTCATACAGAAATGGTTGGGACACCCTGAGGCTACCTCTCCACTCTATCAGCCTGGTGTAGAAGCAGGAGTGGCTGGTGAGCTAACCCCCAAGTTACCTGTGGACATTGCCTACGTCCAAATTTAAATCAGCCATGATTTTGGTTCAATTCTTCCAGTCTTCAAACTGGGCATTTGGCGGTCCACTGACATCCATTCTGTTCCAAATGAGTGTTGAGCAGCACCCTTAGCTTTCTCGTGGTTTTGTCCAACACAAGTCAGCCAAGTTGGTCTCCAAAAGACTGAAGAGACCAAGATGCGGGGGAATTAGGGAATGGCAGAACTTGGAACACAATGTTCATTTGGAAACCTAACATACAGCCAATAACTAAGCTCAGAATTCAGAAATAAAAGTCTGTGGGTGTGTTGAAACAAAATCGAAACTTGGGGATTTGTTCTTTTGTGGGCACATCTACAAACTGGTCACGTTCTTTATCCATATTTTTATAATTATTTGCGATTTTCTTTTGGCAGACTGAAATATTTTGGTTGCTGCCAAATAATTGTAGAAATAATTTGGGTCAAATAGAGGTATCTTGTAAAAAATAAAACAAAAAAAAGTCATACTGCTCAGGCCTAAAATCGTCAAAAGAAGGAGCAGTTAACTTAATTCTTCCACGTTAGAGAGCTGTGTTGATTCTGCTTTGGTCAGCAGGCTGAAGACACAATACAACCCTGTGGTGTCCTATGTGAAAGTCTATGACCAAATATTAATACTGTGATGACCAAGTAATACCATTCTGTATTGAACCTGATACCTTTAATGTCACGATCACTTTGCAACTGTTTTCTTTGTCTGTAATGACTTTTGCATCTTTCATTCACTTTTGCCTTGGTGGAATATAGTACATTGCCAATATATGAGCATTGGCAAAGTTGTGTGTGTCCGTACCAAGGCCACGGATGCACCCTTTGTGGCTATATTTTGGTCTCTGTCACTCACTGTTTGTTTTTCCCATCAAATCAAATCTCTGCTCTTATTATACAGATAGCAGAACAACAAGAGTAGTGAGATATCGGTCCCTCAAAAAGTGGCTCTGAATCTGTTTTCCCACGAAGGAGCCATTTGTCCTGCTCCCAGACCGACCCATGCTGTGTTGAGTGACACTATACATAAAGGTTTCTTATAGCACCACACAGAAATGGGCCATGCACCAACACAGTGTAGTGTCTGAAAACAGACAGGACTTAGCTTGATTCGGGGGAAAGATAAGGATCTATCTTTCATTATCTATTGGAAAAGATGATGGCCGCTTCTGAGTGGCAATCTATGAAGCTGGTTGGTTCAACACATGGTAGCAGTGTAAGCACCTTTATTTAAAAAAAGGCTTCTATTTAGAATAATTGAAAAGCTCCTTCGTCAAGCGAACCCATTAAAGGCGTTGTAGGTGAGATTTAAGAGGTATAATGTGAGTGTAATTGGTTAGAAATGGCATAGCCATCAAACAGCTATTAGTGAGTGAAATGCTCTGTGGGTCTGTTCTGGTTGGGCGCCTGCTACAAAGTTGTTGATGTTGTTCTCATGTGAACTTCACCACACGGTGCATGAAGGAAACACTTCTCACTGCTGGAGAGATGGAGGGCATGAGGGAACAGAAAATTAGGGGCATTTTCCGTGCAGAACATGTTCAAAATCTTGCTCTCCCACTCTTCTATGCTTTCACTCTTTAAAATGCTAACATTTTCCCAGCAGCAATGTTCGTCAAATGCCCTTTTTTTTATAAACCACCACTGGATCCATGTTTTTTAATTAACCCCACGCAGGTAACTGTGTTTCTGATTCATTAAGGATATTAAGAGGAGGCCTTAATACCTTTAATCAAAAGGGTAGAAAACATCCTCTTGTTTATCTTATGGTATACAACATGCAAACATACATTTAAACCTTGAAACCACTTTGGTAAATGTTGATAATCATCATATTTTGACTTTGAAAATGGCAAATAATAATTAAATCAACATAGTAACAGTGAAGGCACATCGGAGCTTGTTTTACAAACTGCTAAATCCGAAACAAGCCCTTAGTCCTCATAATCAACAATTATATTGCTTTTTGGTGCATTTGTATCCATTAGCAGTCGATCCTGCATTTAGAGAGTTAATCACAAAGAATACCTCAAACCAATATGCCATGTTTCTGTCATATTGCCATAAAACAAACAATAACAGTATTTCTTCCCTTGGGCTTTAATCTGTCTGCATTAGTTCAACAGGCAGACCCAAACTTGACAAGGCTCACACCCCTGCAAATGTTCCCCCCCCCCCCTCCCCCAAGGGCGGAGTTGATGTGAGCCCGGGTGACACAGGCCTGACATGCGACGCTACATCTTGTTTATGTACTGAATAAAGATCCCTTTTCCTCCCACGCCGGGGCAAGAACTGCCATCCTTGATTGACAACCCTTTGGTCAGAGGACCATAGATGTTCTTCAAGCTTGAGAAAAGGGTGGCAGAGAGAGAGAGGAGTGGGAGATGGAGGTTGGAGGGGAAGGCGTCGAAGAGGGAGAAGCAGCAGATATTCCTTACACAGGATAATAAGCACACTATAAGTAGAAAACAACCAATATGGATTTTATTTGCTCTTAATTAAATGATTTCAACCAAAAGTATCCAAAAGTTCTCAACATAATGAGCAAAAACAGAACACACTCACTTTATATTGCCACCGAATATAACAACTTAAACAAATGTATTATTGTATCAAACAACGTCAACTATTCATTCATTGGTTTGAAAAAAAACAAACAGACAATATCTTGGTGTAAAACCATGAAAGCAATTATTCCACTTAAATATCACGCTAACAATGTCTGTAACAATGTTTTGTTCCTTAAAGCTCACAAAGAAGAATGGGTCTTACTTTTTTTATGCAACGTAAAACTTGACCTGACTGATTAGCGATGAGTGTTTATCAGGGGTTGAGTCCTGGTCCACGTTCATATGCTGGGCTAAAGTCAGCACAAGCCATCGTTCCACATGGCCAGGGACAATAGGAGAAACTAAAAGAAAGCAGAATGCTGTGGACGATTGATCTCTCTCGCTCTCGTTTTTCCATTCATGAGCACACGCACACACTTATGTCGTTACATCATTTTCAAGGAGTTAATCATTCTTGCGTATTCGTAGTAGGCAGACTCTATGGAAACTGTACAGATATAACTCTAACACTGCAACGAAAAAAAAGTTGAGTTCAATATTACCTTAGACATCTAAAAAGTGAGGTTCTTCAGATTCAATCAAAAAATCAAAAACAACAAAAGAACAAAACACTGTTCGGAGAGAAGTCTCCCGTTCCCTTTTTTGAGTAGTACTGTTTGTTTATGGCCAAAGAGAAAACAAATATATATAGATATATCTATATACATCTATATATATAGAGATATATATATATAGATATATATAGATACATATTTTGTAAATATGTCTTAAAACCGCTCAGCTTCGTATTAAGTCTGCAACCAATGGTTGTTTCATTTTATTGGTTAATCCGTGTTTTTTTTTTCTCCTTTTCATCTAAATTAGTGTTCATGCAAATAGAAAAACATTGTGAATGTCTCTTTGTCCGGCTGTAAGGTGGACAGTTCACGCCTGGGGCTTGTTTTGCTGACTCTTGACTGATTTATTTGGCAGGGACTTGAACCCATGTCTGATTTCATTGCATTCTATGTCCAGTTCCAGGCTTGGTTGAAAATGCCTTGTCAATCCGTGTGAAATGGCCCTCTGTGAACTATTTTCACTTTGTCCAGAAGTCATGGTCATGAAGTATTAGGAACTACACCCTCAGTAACTTAGGAACTGCTGCAAGAGTCCATGTATGCATTGCTTTGCATTGGATCCAATTCCTTTCAGTCCACAATATGGGCCATACTACCACCTTGCTAGTTGCTGGGCTGTACATCGAGAGGTAGCGACTAGCTGTGGCTGAGCTGAACATACTTTATCCAGAGAATACATGGACCATGGCACTGAGCGAACCCCCACCAATTCAGTCACGAAACAGACACAATATCCCTCGGAAATCCTTTAGTTTGATGGGTGACTGGCATTCCATGATGACGCTATATTATTATTATTATTATTATTATGATTACCATTTATTTAAAGCAGGCTAATCTTCCACGTCGACATGAACTGGAGTTCTACTCCCTCTGATGGGACACACTGGTATTAGCAATGCGTCATAATTCCCAGTGAAGGCAGAACAGCTGGTATTCCGTGATTCAGCAATCCGTGACCATCTGCATTCCCTCTGATTGCTGAAGTATCCCGGTGAACGGGAACACAATGTTATTGTGGATTTCATTCTGTGTTCCGCTCATTTTCTCGAGGTCTGTTCCCTTGGGAGCGGCTGACCAAACCCTTGAGCCTGAGGCAGGGGTAACCGGCTGTGGACTGACCCACCACAACCATCGCCTGAGCTGAGTGAAGCTCCAACAGAGTTCAAACCGGTATGGAGTCAACAGCAGTCAACGCAACTATCACCATTTTAAACCCTTTGTGGGAAGCATGTCTCAGACCGAGTCGCCCCGTCCATCCAGGAGCTGTTGGCATGGGATCTGACCAATCGGTGAGAACCGCTATGAGGCTAGAAGATAATGCTCGCACAAAATGGTTCCCCGGTGAAATGTGCCGTTACCCACACCTGGCATCTGCAAGCAGCTGGAATCAGTCACTAAACAGGCCGGCAACAGTCTGCAGCCTGTGTACCTTAGTAGAGCTGTTAAAAAAACAAACATTGACAGACTCAGGTTGTTTGTAAGCAGCCGACGAGTGGCTGTCTGGACCCGCAGCAGCCTGTCCGCAGGCAGCAGTCAGTCAAAACCAGAGCAGTTAAAGCCCATTCAAAATTGTCCCCTTTTTTCATGTTTCCAAACGGGCGGTACTGATAAGATACAAACAAGCGGATGGTGCAGTCCGGGATGCGGCACCAACACAAAGCAGCCTGTAGAACCGGGCTGACTGTACACCAGCGCCAGGCGGCCAGGCGGCCAGGCGGCCAGGCGGCCAGGCGGCCAGGCGGCCAGGCGGCCAGGCGGCCAGGCAGCCGGCCGCTCCTCCTCCGTCTACCAGATGTCGGAGCTCAGCTCTCGGCTGGTGAGCGGCACGAAGGTGCTGTTCATGTGGAGGTCTGGCTTCTTCCCCAGGGTACTGCTCTGGCCCTAGAGAGAGACAGGTACGCACACACACACAAACAAACATACACGTCCATACACACAGTCGTTCACACACAGACACACACACACACACACACACACACACAAACACAGTAGTAGTTGAATGCGACAGGATTGAACAGAGAAATCCTTGGCATAATATATATCACAGATGTATGTAAGGATTAATACAGATAAAGAGCAGAAGTGAGTTTAGGCTTTCATCCTTCTTTAAAAACGAATCCCTTAATAGAAAAGAAAAACTATTAGCATTGGTATAATGTTTCTGCGCCACTCTTTCCTCTAGGGAAACTCAAAACACACTTTTAAAAAGCCACTAATCTCCCACACAGTACCGTAATTAATACTATCTCCATAACGTGTCTTCATGGGCCCCTGGGAAATACACAGGGAGAGATCCATTAGTGATAATCTCCTGTTTCCCTTACCTCCTGGCATCACTCTCACAGAGAAAATAAGAGCTTCATTTAGATTTTGCATTGTTTCTTTCTTCTTGTTTCTTTCCTCCTATTGGAAAGAATTAGTATTCTGTCACTCGAGCCTTCCTCATCTCAAGTGAGGTGGAGAGATCGATGGCTATGATTAGTCTCAGACTTATTACTCAGTTTTACAGAAGGCATTACGCCAGAGCCACTGCACTCGGCAGATAGAAATGAATCAATAGAATAGGGGCATTTGGGTGAAACGCAATTTCAGACACATTTCAGAGGTTTGGGGACCGTGGAAAATGTCCCAGGGTAAAAATGACATCTCCCATGAGCTGCGGCTCTATGGCGCTCGAGTCTGAGGGGGCTGCTTCGACCCGCTGGTGTCGTACACGTTTATTTTAGAGCAGCGATAAACAGTAGTGGTGGGGAAAACAAGATTTGCTTGTTGTTTCCATGCCTTGCAGCTTTTCTATTCAGTTTGGTGTAAATTATTTGCTGGATTGAATGGGTATTGTTTCCCGGTGGCGATTAATTATAACACTTGTAATCTTGACACAGGAGTTGGATTTCCTCCTCCTGATTGGCTTATTTTCTTATCTGCGTCTTACAGACGCCTCAAATTCCACCGACTGTTCGGCAATTATCGATGACAAAAACAACTCTTCAATGGAAAGTTGAATCGAAACAGTGAAGAGAGAATGGGGAGGCAAATCTGATCCAAACGAGGGCTGAGATAGCTCCTCAAAACACAAGAGAGCCACACCCTCTGATAGCACCGTTTGAATATCAAATCACTTTCTCTCCCCCGAACACATCTTAGACTTAGTTTCAACATGCAGAGGACCGGTGTGTGGCATCGATGCCTCACACGCAATCACCCTACCAGCCAATGAGAGGTCACGCACGCAGTAAGTAGGTGACCAGCTCACCCTACCAGCCAATGAGAGGACACGCACGCAGTAGGCAGGTGACCAGCTCACCCTACCAGCCAATGAGAGGACACGCATGCAGTAAGCAGGTGACCAGCTCACCCTACCAGCCAATGAGAGGATACGCACACAGTAGGCAGGTGACCAGCCCACCCTATCAGCCATTGGGAGGTCACGCAAGCAGTATGTGTACAGAAGAGGTCATGTAAAGAAACCGGTGGTGTTGGTGTTCCTCTCTCCCCACCTGTCCGTTCAGCAGCGTCATGGGGATGTTGCAGTAGACGTGGCGCCCCCCGGGGCCCAGGGTGGAGAACTGCACGGTGGAGGGCGGGGGCAGCGGGGGGGACAGGGAGGACGGGAGAGGGGGGGGCAGCTGGAACTCGTAGCTGCGGCAGAAGTGCCTCATCTGGGCCGCCGTGGCGCTGTGCCCCCCGCCCAGTGGCAGGGTCATCTGGTTGTAGTCTGGGATCTCCGTCGTCAAGGCAACCTCAAACAAAACAACGACAAGTTGTTGAATGTGAGTCTTTGGAGTTTGTGCATCAAAATGAGTCCAAAGAGGTTCATAGACACACACATCCAAAGGGGAACTATCGTAGGAAACATTTTGAATCATTAAAGCAATGAATGCGCTTTTCCTTTTTCTGCACTGCAGAGCCATCGTGTTTCCGCTGTTTCCCTGACATCTTGTTACCACTTTGACATGTCGCTCAGAGAACGGCCGCTAGTGCTCTGGAACCTTCTAAAGACCAGGAAGTGCTCGGCTCTGAGCTCACGTTTCCTGTGAGCTCAGCCACTACCGGCTCAAACTGAACTGCCCACATTGACCTGTCGGGATGAAGAGGGACGGGGCAGGCTTATGATTTCAAGTTTCCTGCGCCCGTAATATTCTCTAATTAACTCCTTATGCATGCAAGGGCAAAGACAAGAACGAAATAAAGTACCTCTTAGTACAATATGTCCCTCTTCAAATATACTGGTACAACGGGATGAGAATGTAACATGTAAATGAAGTAAAGGTATTAGGCCATGTCCGCGATGTGCCGGCTGAATGCTAAAACACTGTCTTTGTGTGAAAGGGTTTTCATACAAGCCTTTCAAAACACTATCCCTCCACGCTGGGGACGAATTCTCTCAGGCCCATGCCGAGACCACCTCAGTGGCCCACCAGTGTCTGGCTATAGAAACGTTTGGCCCGTCCACACCGAAACACAAGCCCAGTGTTTAAACATTCATCAACTGAGAGGGCACTTTTCAAAAGTTGACTATTTGGTGGTGGAAAACACTGGCTCAGGCTCAAACTGAGGCAGAATGAAGCAGTTTTACATGGAGAAGACTTAAGTAACAAACTAAAACCGAGAGAGGTAGAGAGTAGTAGAACGGGAGAGACAGGTAGAGAATAGTGGAACGAGAGAGAGAGGTAGAGAGTAGCGGAACGAGAGAGAGAGGTAGAGAATAGTGGAAGGAGAGAGAGAGGTAGAGAGTAGTGGAAGGAGAGAGAGAGGTAGAGAGTAGTGGAACGAGAGAGATAGGTAGAGAGTATTGGAACGGGAGAGAGAGGTAGAGAGTAGTGGAACGAGAGAGAAAGGTAGAGTAGTGGAACGAGGGAGAAAGAAAGATGAAAAGATTGAGGGGGACAGAGGGAGAGAGATGGATGGACATGGACACATCGACATAGATGCTTACTTGATGGTGTCCGTGGCGACTGTCGTTAGGTGGTGCCAGAGATGATGAGGTGGTTGTCATGGCAATGGTGGAGACACTGGTCTGTAGGTCCCCAAACAGGCCTTGCTCACCTGAATCCATCACCTGTTGTCATAAACATTATATCATCATTCTGCTGTTGTCATACAAAAACTGCTGTTTAACTTTACAAGTTATGTTGTTGGTAAGTTGCTGTGCTTGGAGCAATTCATTTCAAGTTATCTCTACTCGACACATCCACACACAGGCCTATTTTAAAATGCACTGTTTCCAAGAGGTTGCAGAACAGGGTCAGTTAAGGATTCTGTTTGCTGCCCTCCCCAAAGGCACAAGGAGTACACTCAAGATACACTGTGACACACATTCTCTGCTTTGTCTTTAAAATGGCTCACACAAAAAGTAAAAGAATATACTAAATTCAGGGACTTTAAAAAGTGTAGCAATAGTTAATCCCATGGTGTATACTGTGTCAATTTCTGTACTTGCTTGATGCAGTGATTGTTACGTTGTTTAGAAGTGGTCGTCTTTTCATCTGTATTACATCTCAGCGGTCCACTAACTCTAACTATGTTTTGGTAGAGACACGACATGGTTTGCAAATCATCAGGAATTTATCAGACCTCCAGTTGGTCTGCTAATGTAGGAATACGGATGGAGAGTATGCAGGCTGGGTGCAGAACCTTATTCCAGGCATCTCCTGCCATCTGGACTGAATCAATTTAGTGTTTCCTAAGTATTCTACATGAAATGCCTTTGAAATTCGATTATGATTTTCAAAAGGCTACTCCAGAAGACATACACCATACTGAGTTCAATTTAAATAAATGTTTTGTATCTCCTGCACTTAATTCCTTTTTCAAAAAACAAAATAGGCAGCATAGAGGATATCATTTTAACCGCATACTAAAATCTAGCCACAGGGACAGACGCCACAAACAAGATTATGTCATTTATGATTTTCTGATTGGATCAAATACTGCCAGGTGATGTCATTGTTGAATGAAAAAGACATTAAGGGTCATCATGCTGTTATTCAGTATCTGTTGCAGGACTGATGTAATGGTGGGTAAAAAGGTGGTAGTGTAGTTTATACCCAAAGAGATACTCAGTGCTTCACAACTGCTACCGTAAGTGAGAAGCATATTCCAAAGTACTTTTTATTCAGAGCCCGAAGAACTTTGTGCTAAATGTGGTTTTGGTTTGATCACTGAAGGTTCCATTAGTTAAGATCAGTGGAGAAGGGGAAATCACAATTTTGATGCGACAATAAAAAAAAATCTTTAATTTATGCTTTTATCCGAGGTGACTTAAAATAAGTGCATTCGACCATGAAGAGACAACCCAGAAATTAAAAGAATCATGTGAGTTCATTCAAACATTCAAATGAGCAAACAGCTTCAAGTGCCATATTATAGAACAGAAATAGAGCTAGAAGAATGAACAATATTATAACTCAATGTTTGCAAATTCCACATCTTTGAGGTGCAAGGAGTGCCGAAAATAACTTTGGTGAGGAATGCGTTTGTTAGTCTTCACTTCATTTTCTCCTCACAACTGAGCTGAACTAATTCTCCATGATCTGTATTCTGCCAGCTTCTACCTACTAAACTGGATTTCTGTGCCCTATAACACAGCAGATCTGAACGATCACTTCCTCTTCTGTCCTGTAATGTACGACAGTAGATAGAAACACACTGTAACGTAAAGCGAGCGCGAGTGAAACAAGCGATTCATCGTACGCGGGGCGGTTCAAATGCGTTCTTCGCCCGGCATCTGGACCTCGCCTCTTTAGCGTCGCTCAGCCACCTGCTCACAACACCAGAGCTCTTCATGCCATGCTGACGACGCTGCCTGCTCTTACCTGCCGTCTGGACAGCGTTTCCCTGCGCTTGGCAGGCATCTCGTAGACCACCTGTTTCCAGAACTTGGAGTGGAGCTCGTTGCTCTTAGGCCCTCGCCACTTGATGATGGACAGAACCTTGGAGGCGGAGAGGAGAGAAGAGGAAAATGAGAGTGCTGATTCTCTCTGTTGTTCCCCTTTTTTCAAGTCGCACTGGTGAATGCCGGAGATCCAGCTGAACTAGCTTTGTGTTGTTTTTGTTCTTTCAACGTGGATGGAAATAATCTTTAAGCATGTGGGAGCCCTATTTTACAGTTGTATTCAGGGGAGAGCCTTTCTCTCTCAACCTTTTGTCTGTTAATCTGTATGCTTGTACATCCATCACTCCATCTGTGTATGTTCAGCATGTGTGTGTGTGTGTGTGTGTGTGTGTGTGTGTGTGTGTGGTACCTTGATGGTGTGTTTAAGTGCTTCAACCTCTTGGTAGTTGATTACACCCTTGAGGTCAGCACACTCTATCATGATCACCTGGCCAGAGAGAGACAGAGATACAGAGAGAGAGAGAAAGAGAGAGAGACAGAGAGAGAGAGAGAGAGAGAGAGAGAGAGAGAGAGAGAGAGAGAGAGAGAGAGAGATAGAAAGAGAGAGAGAGAGAGAGAGAGAGAGAGAGAGAGAGAGAGAGAGCAGAGATGGACACATACAGACAAAAGCAGCATTGAAAATTGAGTGAAAATGTTCACACTTTATTCTAAACAGGCTTAAACCTTTGTGTGTCTGGTGGTTTTGTATGTGAACACACTTCGAGGAGGCTAAAGGAAACACATTGAGAATGACAGAGTCAAAGAGAAGGGGTTATGTGTTAGAAGGAGGTCAGCCACTCCAGCACAGATAATTGAACATAAATGCGCTGCCATGCTCGTGCCCTGAGTGCTGAAACAGCCTGTGGCAGGGGCTTGGTAGCTTGTTGCGATCAAAACAGGCTGTGAATCATACCAGTCAAATAAAGTTGTATCTTTGGTGAATTTGGTTTGTTTGGCCTCAAATTCCGCTCGAAAAGAAGACAACACAAAACACAACCTAAACAAGAGCTCCTCAGAAGGTCCCGCCCACCCGAGGCGCTTCCCCCCCAGCTTCCTGTTGACCTCCCCCTCCCCCCCCCCCCCCCCCCCCCCCCCCCCCCCCCCCCCCCCGCTGCACCCTACCTTGATCTCCCCAGTGACCAGCATGGCGTGCAGGCGCGGCTCGATCTGGAAGATGCTCCAGCCCCGCTTGGAGACAAACTCGGGGGTCAGGATGACGATGAGGCGCCGGCTCTGCTCCACGCTGCGGGCCAGGTCCTCGATGTAGACTGAGGGGGGGGGGGGGCAGAAAACACAAGAAAAACGGTCAAGGTTTGTGTGAGTCAGGGAAACGTGTGCCACCCACGCACACACAAGGGATGAACATCGACCTCAATCACTTTGTGCTTCAATTACTTTAATTTGTTGTGCTTCTGCAGTTCATTTTCTAATAAAAATAGAATCTCCATTTATCGTGCGATAAACGTTTCATTTAATAATTACCAGATAGTTAAAAGATTAAGAAAGCTAATTAAACAGCAAAGTGCTGTCATCACTCAAACTGTTGGTTCACTGCGAGACGCACTTTGTCTTGCGGTGGCGTTTCTTTACACTAAGGAAAACATCCACACGATCCCACTGCTCCTCACATAGCTTCACCCGCTTTCCCCTGGCGGTCTCCGCCCCCCCCCCCCGGATCCAGGACTTTTTTTGCCTGATTTCCAGAGTTGCCAACTTCGCAGTTCCTACAATTAAGTGAAGTATGGATTATGGAGCTTTTACTTTGTACACTCTCCCCGTCGCCAATGCTGTGCCCTCCCCTGAACGCTACCCACAGCCCACTCTGCACCGGCGCCTCCGCTGCGGTCACTGAGTCCCCCCGTGATCCACCTCATCCAACCGCTAAATCTCCACCTGTTCTCTTCCGTCTCCATGGTGCCCGCGGTTCCAGGTGTGTAAATGCTCCGCAATCTCAGCTCTCAGCTCAATGAGCTGCCCAAACTGCCATGGTGACCGAGGAGACGATGGTTTACTCTAACAGCAAGTAGTTCAGCCATCATTCAGATACGTGATCAGACTTTATCATGTCACACCGTTTCATAGCTACAGATAACAAACAAAGCAGGGCCGTCCTTTAAAGGGACCCTGCGGCTTCGGGGGAAAACGCTTGGTCGAAGGAGCTCTCAGTGTGAGCAGCAGTGGTGGACCACGAGGAGAGGAGTTCTGTGCAGCAGGAACAGCTGAGCCTTGGCTGCTTCAGAGTCAGAGAGGTTGATGCTCTGGGCCAATCAAGACCTTGGAAGCAAACCCCAGCCCTTAATGTGGCCATATGGCGGTGTTATCAGCCGGAATAAGTAAAGGTACAAGTAAGTTCAAGCCTTATGGGCATGTGTCTTGTCATGTGGTGGAAGAATCGCAGAGTAACACTTCCTGTTAGGATGGAGTGATGTATCCTTGGTCCCCAAGTAGATTTGACGTCCGAGTTCGTCTTCTTGACTTATTTGCGTCGCTCTTAGATCTAATTATGGGTCTGCTACTTGGATGGACCAAGGAATAGGGTCAATGTGTGATACCTTCATTAGTTTTAGTCTACTACCTGTGCTATGGTACATAACAAAAGAGGAGACCCATAATTCATCCGATGAGGGCCGATTGGAACTGCAGCTAATGTGCCGATCGAGGTAAACATCTGGAGATTTAGGCAGGGACGGTCGAATGGATTGACTATCGGAATCCAGCCTGAAGCTCCATGCACATCTTTCCTTTAGGGTTAGGGTTAAACAGAAGCTGTCAATGCTATTGGGTCGAATCTTTAATCAGCCTAACATATTTAGATCAGACTAGAGAACTTTCCCTGCTTCACCCCTTCACCCTCTTAAGAGGATGCATTGTTCAAGATTTAAAAATAACTTCAGGCCAAAAGGGCAGAGCCATGGCTTTTCCAGACTGCTTCATCTTCCTTTTAAGACGTTGTCTTAAATGCATTGTGGCCTGTGATCTCTACAGGGAAAATTAATAAGATATGTATTATTCTGAAGAGAAATGTACTAGAGGGAGGGGCTGTTCGTAAAAGGATACCACTGTATAGTAATGCTCTGTTCCTCTTTGACATGTGCAGCGGTGTAGTCGAAACCAGCTCAGCGTCTGAGCTGCTGTTGATTGTACACGGAGGGAACTGGCCCTTAATAATTCTAAGCGCTTACAGCTGTGTTCAGCATAATTATGGAAAGGGTCTGTTTCAGGCCTAATATAGAAACAAAGTGTAAAAGTGAATCAATATGATCTGTTTGAAGGGAGAGGACTCAGCCTTTATAAACTCAAGACTTGAGCTGCTTGGGATGGAAGAGAGCAAGCTTGGATGGACACTGGGTCAAAGGTCATGCACACAGGTCGTAGCCTGAGGCTTATTGAGCATCGACTGGTTTCAACTACACACACTGGTTTTCCACATTTTCCTTAACCAGTAATCGTCTCATGCGTAAGACCTAATAAGAGGTTAGGTTAATAGTGGAGGTGTTTACAACTCAGGTTTCATTGTTTTTTTTGGAGTAATTCTTTCAGGTGCTGGAGTCTATAATGTGTGTTAAATAAACTATAATAGCCGGGCTGCTGAAAGGCCCGGGACACATTGTGTGTGCCGACCACTTGCAATGTAATAGCACTTACTTCCTCACTTGCTAACTAAATTAATGACAATAACACTGCAACAACACATTGCAATTTCACGCTCAATTTGCAGGGCATAAACAGTACAGAACAGACTGTACGCCCGCTCTCTCTCGCTCCTTGTTGTGTCTGTGCTCGCTCTTCCTCTCAATGTCCACATATTCTCTGCACATCTTTTTTTCAGTTTCTTGGGGTGTTTGAATGTTATTTAAATCAATTGAAAAATGATGCAAATCAATGACCTTGTTACGCATGCAGCCCAGGCTGTTTCCTAGCTGTATCCAGGCTGTTTCCTAGCTGTATCCAGGCTGTTTCCTAGCTGTATCCTGGCTGTTTCCTTGCTGTTTCCTGGCCTTGGTCGCCGGTGTTTGTGAACATGACGTCTGTTGTGGGGTGCTAATGGAGTGGATAATTGAATGGCGTTTTTGGGTCGCATCGCAGTGCCACACTGGGTTTGTTAAATGGTGAAAAAAGGGAATCTTTCACTCATTCACTCATTCCTTGCTGTGTTAATGTTCTGCCTCTTCGTTGGCTGACACAGCCCAGACACGGCCAGAGACTTTGAGAAGCCAGTGGACGCTTTTGTATGTGAGCAGGGCTTCTTAAGATCTCCTTCTCAGACGTTTTCAGGCCCCCTATGGCAAAGATCCTTCTAGCCGACTGTGCATTTGTGTCTGTATGCGTTTGTTTGAGTGTGTTTGTGTTTGTGTGTGTGTGTGAGTGTGTGTTTGTTTGTGTGTGTGTGCGTACCTGCGCGTACAAGCGTGCGTGTGTGTGTTTTTTGTTTGTCTTTGTGTGTTTGTGTATAAGTGTGTGCGCGTGCATGCATGCATGATTGTGTGTGTGTGTCTGTGTGTGTGTGTGTGTGTGCGTCCGTGTGTGTGTGCGTGTGTGCATGTGTAAATTCCCTTAGGAAACACCATGGGTGTATGGAGGTGATTATTAGACAGGCGAGGGACCAGAATCCCATCCATCCTAATACATATTATTGAATTGTATTTTTCGAATGAGCACATACACTTTATGAATATATCTATAAATGGTCCCCGAAAAACATAGTTTTTTGTATTCTAGAGTCACACTCATGCATTCTAAAGACTTTTTAAAGGCATTGAGAAACATTTTGTTTGATAAATTGGAATAGGAATCAAGGGAACAGACGAATATTTGCTTTGTGACAGTTTGATGTTTAGTTCAATTTCTGGAGCAATTGAAGCTTGTAATGTATTGACTAAAAAAAATTTCCCACGGGAGCACCTCATTCGATTACAATGGTCATGACTTTAAACTAACACACCATCCAAAAGTCAATTTGATTAATAAGATTACTTTCCAGATTGATTGATTGCTGAAACAAGCGTTTATTTGTTTGTTTCATTCAAGAAAAACCAACCAATTATTTTCTAACTAAAACACATTTGAATGGGTGTCAGAGTCATTTAACTCATGACAGCTTTGGAAATAGGAAGTATTATTGTGTACAGCGCCTTGCAAAAGTATTCACCCCCTTGGCATTTTACCTATTTTGTTACATAACAGCCTTTAGTTCAATATTTTTTTACTCTGAATTTTATGTGATGGATCAGAAGACAATAGTCTAAGTTGGTGAAGTGAAATGAGAAAAATATATACATAAAACTATTTTTTAGAAATAAAAAACTGAAATTTGGCATGTGCATATGTATTCACCCCCTTTGTTATGACGCCCATAAAAAGCTCTGGTGCAACCAATTACCTTCAGAACTCACATAATTAGTGAAATGATGTCTACCTGTGTGCAATCGAAGTGTCACATGATCTGTCAGTACATATACACACATTTTTTGAAAGGCCCCAGAGGCTGCAACACCTAAACAAGAGGCACCACTAACCAAACACTGCCATGAAGACCAATGAACTCTCCAAACAAGTCAGGGACAATGTGGTTGAGAAGTACAAGTCAGGGTTAGGTTATAAAAAAATATCCAAATCTTTGATGATCCCCAGGAGCACCATCAAATCTATCATAACCAAATGGAAAGAACATGGCACAACAGCAAACCTGCCAAGAGACGGCCGCCCACCAAAACTCACGGACAGGGCAAGGAGGGCATTAATAAGAGAGGCAGCACAGAGACCTAAGGTAACCCTGGAGGAGCTGCAGAGTTCCACAGCAGAGACTGGAGGATCTGTACATAGGACGACAATAAGCCGTACGCGCCATAGAGTTGGGCTTTATGGCAGAGTGGCCAGAAGAAAGCCATTACTTTCAGCAAAAAACAAAATGGCACGTTTTGAGTTTGCGAAAAGGCATGTGGGAGACTCCCAAAATGTATGGAGGAAGGTGCTCTGGTCTGATGAGACTAAAATTGAACTTTTTGGCCATCAAAGAAAACGCTATGTCTGGCGCAAACCCAACACATCGCATCACCCAAAGAACACCATCCCCACAGTGAAACATGGTGGTGGCAGCATCATGCTGTGGGGATGTTTTTCAGCAGCCGGGACTGGGAAACTGGTCAGAGTTGAGGGAAAGATGGATGGTGCTAAATACAGGGATGTTCTTGAGCAAAAGCTGTACCACTCTGTGCGTGATTTGAGGCTAGGACGGAGGTTCACCTTCCAGCAGGACAATGACCCCAAACACACTGCAAAAGCAACACTTGAGTGGTTTAAGGGGAAACATGTAAATGTGTTGGAATGGCCTAGTCAAAGCCCAGACCTCAATCCAATAGAAAATCTGTGGTCAGACTTAAAGATTGCTGTTCACAAGCGCAAACCATCCAACTTGAAGGAGCTGGAGCAGTTTTGCAAGGAGGAATGGGCAAAAATCCCAGTGGTAAGATGTGGCAAGCTCATAGAGACTTATCCAAAGCGACTTGGAGCTGTGATCGCCGCAAAAGGTGGCTCTACAAAGTATTGACTTTAGGGGGGTGAATAGTTATGCACATTGACTTTTTCTGTCATTTTGTCCTATTTGTTGTTTGCTTCACAATAAAAAAAAAAAAAACATCTTCAAAGTTGTAGGCATGTTCTGTAAATTAAATTATGCAAATCCTCAAACAATCCATGTTAATTCCAGGTTGTGAGGCAACAAAACACGAAAAATGCCAAGGGGGGTGAATACTTTTGCAAGGCACTGTATATTGGATATGAATACGTCTAGTACATCTATTGAATAGGTGAGAGCAAAAGCATGGGCCATCATAAAGACAATGTACTTCTGCTTTTTTGATAGAAAACAAGACATCTTTCACATACCATATATGTATGTGAATAATCTAACACGACAGGCACCTATCTACACAGCGATTGTGTGTGTGTGTGTTTTTGTTTGTGTGTGTGTGCATGTATGCGTGTGTGTGTGTGTGTGTGTGTGTGTGTGTGTGCATTTATGCGTGTGTGTGGGTGTGTGTGCATGTACATGTGTGTGTGTGGTGTTTATTTGCATGTACGTGTGAGATGGTATGTGGTAGACAGCGTTGACAATCTCCAAACTTCATGGTCTCCGGGGAGTACTTGATGTCTGGAGGTTGTGTGACAGAATGACTCCTTCCCTGTCTCTTGGCCGTCTTGTCATGATGAAGGGTTGGGATTTGTAAGAAGTCTTTACATGAAGAAAATCCCCTCATGGCTGTGATGGCTACACAACCATGAGGGGTCAAAGGTTAGAATGTGTGCGTGAGTGTGTGAATGCATGCGTGTGTATGCGTGCATTTTAGTCGACAGAGTGATAACAGCCATATTTCCCCCCTTTGAAAGAGACAGTGACATGTATCCCAGAAATTGACAAATGTTTGTACATCTGTGCTTGTGTGTGTATGTGTGTGTGTATGTGTGAATGTGTGTGTGTGTGTGTGTGTGTTTGTGGGGGGGGGGGGGGGGGGGGGGGGTTGTTATCTAGGTGTGCATGCAGTCTGATTGGTTGTGACAGGAAGATGAATTCTGGGAATTGAGGGCTACAACCCCAAGAGATCAAACCACTGGTGTGCGTGTGTGTCTGTGTGTGTACATGTGTGGCTGTGTGTAAGGGATTGTGTGTCTCTGTGTCTCTATGTCTAGACTTTCCTGCATCACTTCCCCTACCCCAGACAGCCAATAGAGTACATGTTAGTAAGATAAGAGTGCCATACATCCATTTTAATACATATCATATCCCAAAGTACTAGGAGTACATGTTAGCAAGGTAGCCGTGCCATACACCCAATATAATACATTTATTATCCCAAAGTACTACATGTTGAATAGTTAACAGCTCTAAAGTACTAGAAGGACATGCTGGTTAGGTAACAGCGTCATACACCCAACAAAAGACCCATCCTAACCCAAAGTAGGAGGTAGATGTACTCACTGCTGGGGATGAGTTCTCGGACAGGTTATGGGACTCAGGCTAAGGTACTCACTGCTGCTGGGGATGAGGTCTGGGCCCGGTATGAACAGGTTGAGGTACTAACAGTACAAGGTTGACAGTGAAAGGTACTCACTACTGCTGGGGATGAGGTCTGGGCCCGGTATGAACAGGTTAAGGTACTAACAGTACGAGGTTAACAGTGAAAGGTACTCACTACTGCTGGGGAAGAGGTCTGGGCCCGGTATGAACAGGTTAAGGTATTAACAGTACTAGGAGGACAGGTTAATGTACTCACTGCTGCTGGGGATGAGGTCCCGGTCCGGTATGAACAGCTTGTATCCGTAGTGTTTCTCCAGGACATCCGGCAGGATCTCTGAAGCCAGGGTCTCCTCATCGCTACTCGCTCTGAAAACGCATGAAGCGTACAGTCCAGATGAATTAGCAGTGGTGTGTGTGTGTGTGTGTGTGTGTGTGTGTGTGTGTGTGTGTGTGTGTGTGTGTGTGTGTGTGTGTGTGTGTCTATGTGTTTATGTGTTTAAAAGGATTATGGATGAAGATTCACCTTGAGTTGAAATATGCCAGATGCACCCACGGACACAAATACAATACATTTGCACCATGCTGACTCTATAGCGCTGTATATTGTTATGCATACACATGCCTTTGTGTGCCATACACACACACACACACACACACACACACACACACACACACACACACACACACACACACACACACACACACACACACACACGCACACACACATTCAATTGGCCTACCTGCCCATAGAGTCCATGTTCACTTTAGTGTACGTCAGATAGGCATCATACTCCTTATTGTCTGCAGGAGTCAGGGGGAAGAGAGAGAGAGAGAGAGAGAGATTTCTTAATAAAAGGATAATGTAACATTTAGAAGGTTGTAGGGGCGGTTAGTGACGGAGGCCATAGATGGAGGTTTTTTTGTTGTGTGCTTGCTTCCATGTCCATGTGTCTGCGAGTGTCAGTGCATGCGTCCATCGCCAAACACACACATACACACTCATCCATAGCCCCGTTTACACAGACACTGCAACCCAGACCTTATCTAGACACCACCCAGAGGAGCGCAATGGGAGAATGCTAATGTCCGAATGAGTTGATGATGAGCAGACGCTGAACACATTTCTCCCCGTCACAAAGTCAGAGTGACGTCCGATTGAGCCCCATGAGATTAGAGCAGGTCATTGTCCTGAGAATCCAGCCAATAGATCCTGGTCTACATACTCCTGTTCTACGTGGGGGGCGTTAATGCAAGGAAGAGGAAGCAAGCGTTGAGCAGGTTTCTATGACGCTACCAACGCAAAAACAGTGCAAGTTCGGCATTATACGTTATTCGTCACGTCCACCCTCCTGCCTGCGATACTCAAATGCTTCCCCTTGCCGAAACCAGTTCCTTTACTTTACATGAGAATGTGTCTGACAGGAACAATCTCCTGCCGTGCGCTGCATGTGTGAAAGAAGAATCAGGTCCTCCGGAGTTCACACGCGACCACCGCTGGCGTGACTTCCTCATCGTACAGGAAGGGGCTCTCACCGTCTTCGGTCTCGTCGCTGCCGAAGTGTCGGCGGTAGCAGAGCAGGATCTCCAGGTTATAGCACTTGTAGATGGCCGTCAGCAGCCCCAGGAGCAGCAGGATCACCCCTAGACCGCCGGCCAGCTCCAGGCGGTACATGTCTGCAGGGAGAGAGAGACTGGTGTCTTGGATCTGACTCATGTTTCTTATGTTCACTGTTTGGGCTTCAGCACTGCACAGGCTTCCGATAAAGCCTTGCATCTTTAATCTTGAGACAGAGAGAGAGAGAGAGAGAGAGAGAGAGAGAGAGAGAGAGAGAGAGAGAGAGAGAGAGAGAGAGAGAGAGAGAGAGAGAGAGAGAGAGAGAGAGAAATAGAGAGAGACAGAGAGAGATTGAGAGAGAAACATAAAGAAAAGTTTGGAGAGAGATAGTGTGCAGGAAAGAAAGTTAGGCGAGAGACGACAGTCAGAGAGAAAGGGAGTGAGAGAACACAATGGAGAAGGACAGCAGGAAAGAGAGAGCGAGAGAGCGAGAGAGAGAGAGAGAGACAGAGAGAGACAGAGAGAGACAGAGAGAGACAGAGTGAAAGTGAGAGAGGGAGGTGTAGAGGATCAGGGCTATTGTTTGTGCATGTTAATGATGATGATGATAATGATGATGAGAAAGATGGAACAGAAGATAAAAATGCTGAAAGAATAGATATCGCAACCTGCAAAAAAGTCTCAAGAGATACTCGTGTGTCTGTGTGTGTGTGTGTGTGTGTGTGTGTGTGTGTGTGTGTGTGTGTGTGTGTGTGTGTGTGTGTGTGTGTGTGTGTGTGTGTGTGTGTGTGTGTGCGTGTGTGTGTGTGGCTCCATCCGTGCGTGTGCGTGTGTGAGTGACAGATACTGCTATCATAGGCAATATGAGTGTTTGGGAGATTAATGGGAAATGGCTGTTGAATGACACCATGGGAAACCAGATATATTGCTGCTGGGGGTGTGTGTGTGCGTGTGTGTGGTGGCACGCACGCACGCACGCACGCACGCACGCACGCACGCACGCACGCACGCACGCACGCACGCACGCACACACGCACACGCACACACACACACACACACACACACACACACACATATTTGCTTCCTATCTCCCTGTGTCCCTTCCTCACACACACAAACAGCCAATTCAAAGTGAGTTATTGATGATGAGACGGGTGGTGAGTGTGTACACTATGAACACATGAATCCCCCGTATCCCCTCCCCTCCCTCTCAGCGTCCAGGCCTGTATATACGGACAAGGTCGCTCAGACACTGCACTGTTTATGTGGTCAGCAAAATTGCAGCAGCAAACCAATACATCCCCAAATTTCAAACTTAGTTCCTGGGTAAGTTTGAAGATGAGGTGCATATACGGAAAGGTGAGAACTTTATTATTCACCTACACTGCATTCAACACAACAATTTAGCACGTTGGACGTATGTTTTCTGAAAGGAAGACCCTTAATAATAGTCTTTGAGCGTCGGTCTTCTCTGAATTCAATAAGACTTTGGGCTGTTTATATTAATTCACGGCAAATATAACGTCCGTCACAAAAAGCCTTTACAGTGACTATATTGGCCCCACAGCTGCAGTTCATAATCTCCACCAGTAGAGGTCTCTGCGACACCGTTTGCTGCTTCGCCGCGTTCACTGATGGGAACGTAGAAGAGAGGATGCGGCTATCCAAATGAAAAATGTAGAATATAAGGTAGTATGCAGGGGAGGAAAACGACCGAAAGAGACTCAGTGGATGTCCATGGGGGAGGCAAAATAGTAAGGTTCAAGTGTTGCCAAATATTTGCTCTGAAGTAAAATTTAGTGCTTCCATTAGTAATGAGACGTTTAGAATGGGCCACTTCTTTCTCCCCTTTCTTTACGGATCCATCCCTCTCCGCTAAACCTCCTCTCACT
>NC_136943.1:20022980-20032980 GCF_949987615.1 Pollachius pollachius | reverse complement strand
CGGCCAGGGGGACAGGGAGAGGAGGACGGTAGAAACAGTGGATTCATCATAAAGTCACCGTGACATGGATCACATCTGGGCGCCAGTCAAAGGGCTTTCTCATCTTATTTCAAGTATTCCAAAAAAAAACATAATATATCTTATTAGCTGAGCTTCCTTGGGCTACTTGAAAATGTTAATGCCGCTGCCTTGTCGATAATAGAAGGTTAACACTTCAACGGGAGCATTTAGACCAGCTCCATTCATCATCACATAAACGGCTGTTTTGCTCTTCAAGAAGAGAGCTTTTCCCTGTGTATGTTATCCGTGCTAATACACTCTTGTCCTTGAAAGCACACCCTATTAACAAAGAGCTGCTCTGAATGCCAATTTGATGTTGTCTTTTGATGTCGTCCATCAAAAGGAGTTGTAGAGACATCTTTCTTTCCCGACAATGTGTCTTCATTTATTTGGAGATGGTGAACCTGTTTATAACATAGTCTTGATTGTTTCGAACCCAACTTGAACTTACCAAATTTTTACTTTTCCGTGATCTTTTTCTGTGAATCAAAACGTCTTCATCGAATAGTGATCCTCAAAATCATGGAAAAAATATGCTTAATATGGTTAATAGGGTTTTCAATCAAAGCAAAGACACTCCCTATCTATCTCAGCTTGGTGTGTGTGTGTGTGTGTGTGTGTGTGTTTGTGTGTGTGTGTGTGCGAATGTGTGTGTGTGTATGCGGCGTGTGTGTGTGTGTGTGTGTGTGTGTGTGTGTGTGTGTGTGAGTGCGTGTGCATGTGTGTGTGTGTGTGTGCAGTCTCCAGAATCGTTTCTTTGTATCTGCCAGATTTTAACAATCTACCGGCCAAGAATATGTTTTAATACGCTGAAGTGTTCTAACTGCCAAACGGTCAAACCCATCCACCCTGGGATGGTGGCAGGTGCTTCACTTGGACCCTGTGTGTGTTTATGTTTGTGTTGGTCTGGGCGTACACTGACGCACGCTGTAAAACAATCCAGAGTCTTTCTCTGTCTCGGTTCTCTCTTCACACCTCAAGGCTCTGGCCCGCTGTTCTTCTCCTATGCGCTCTCATTAAGGCCAAAGCCATGCTGTCCCCCAACCTAGTGCCCCACAAACACCCCTTCTATTCATAAACAAGCCCACTTATCATTTCAGATTTCGTGAAGGTCGAATGATTATTTTGGAGAAAAGCATGACACCGATAGACCGATTGGCACATGTGTATCAGTCTGGAGCCTCTCGGTTCATTTTAGATTTCAGTCGCAGATCCAACACCTCTGGACACGATTGAATAGAGCTAGGACCAATCAGAGGTGTCGAACGTATGACAGCACTGAGCTGAAATAAAAACCGTACCAAATCCTGTTGGAACTTCAGAACTTCTATCGCCAAAAGCTCAAGTGGTTTGTTCCTCTTTTAGAGAAAACAGAGCGATTAGAGAGGGCGATTCACCAGACCGCTCCACATCAGCGGCGGCCATCTTGTATCAAACCTGCCCCGTATTAGATAAATGGTTGGATCGGTCCGAACTGGTCCGGGGCGGCTGGAGGTCTGTCTTTACAGCAGGGGGAGCATGTGCATGCACCAGGACAAATAAAACATGACCACAGAGATTTGTCTGGTTTCCAAGGCAACTAAGAAACATGGGCAATAAAAACAAGGATCATTATCAATTATTTCCTTGGTTTATTTTTCTGCAATGACCTTTCACGTAATGAATTCTTGAAATAATATTCATTCCTCTTTGCCAATACCGGTAAAAATATCAATCCATCCTTATCTACTCTCTGAGTGCTGTTTTTCATTCCTCTTCTATTGCTGCTGTATTTCCATAATTCTGAAGAATAATGAAAGCATTGCTTCTTTATTCTTTTATTCTCGGCATTCCACCTAGCGCCAATTTAATGCCCTCTGCATTTTAGCTCAAAGCCCTTGCCTTGTTCTCCCGGCTTTTATTAGCTTCCTTAGTTTCTCTGAGAATGCATGAGCAGTTTTAATTTGACATGAGTACATACTCTATTCGAGGTCATCTTGTGTGTGTGTGTGTGTGTGTGTGTGTGTGTGTGTGTATGTGTGTGTATGTGTGCATGTACGTGCAAGGGCTTGAGAATGTGAGCTACCGGGACTCAGAATACAATGGACCTCTAACCTCTAATCCATAATGATTTGAGTTTGATCAGGCTGATTAGAGGGCAAATCGAGGCACACCTCCTACGATAAGAAGCAGCTTAATGTTGGTTTATAATATATATATATAGTTTGTTCCCAACCTAATCCTTTAAACATGCACTCAAGAAGAATAAAAGAATAAAAGTAACAAGAATAAAAGTAATCCAACCAGGGCGCAATCAAGCAGGGATGTGTTCTTTGAATGTGTTTGCTCTTTGGCGAGAAAACCACACTTTGAACCAAAGTGATTGAGGCGGTGACAAAAGTTAGGGCAGGTCTAAGCCCTAGAAAGAAAGCAGCTACTTATTATCTTTTAAGCTATTTGGTAGTCTTATTTTATTTAGGCTACTACTAATTAGTAGGTTACATATTTCTTATCAGTAGATGAGCTACCACTAATCAGTCTGTTGGATAGTGTTCTAGTCACTAGGTATGGTGGATCCACCCCAACAATGTGTAAAACAATTAGCAGGACGTGGGACGCGAGCACCCGCCAGTGCATGATAAAAGATGGACGGGAGATGAAACGCCCGCGACGGGGGGGAGGTCTGCTGAAACACCAACCAAACCCCGTTCTGCTGGAAGCGGACGAGATCAGTCATGACAGCACCGATGGGAAATATTGTCTGTTTTTGAAATATCTGTTTGTTAATACGATTTATACCATTGTCTGGGGGAATACTCGATTCTGATTGGCTGCAGGGTGTGCATTAACAACTGATATATGGACACCTGCTAACTAGATCCAGTCATATTGTCTGTTCAGCCTTCAAAACGAGAGCTGGTAAATTGTGAAAAATGCATTAAATCAATCAGAAAACAAATTCCGATTAAATCAATCGGTAATCAGAAAACGTGGTTATATGCTATAGACCCTAGAGTATCTGTGGTATAAAGGCTGGGAGGAATTTCAAATTATAAATTTGTACACTTTATGTTGAAAGTATAGACCGTCGCGATTCCCATTGAAACGAATGGCGCGGTGATTCTGTCTTGAAACGAGAGCTGGTAAATTGTGAAAAATTAATTAAACTGTAATCAGACAACGCGGTTATAGACCCTAGAGTGTCTGTGGTATAAAGGCTGGGATGAATTTAGAATTATAAATATGTACAATGCATAATGTTAGCTCTCTGGCTCATAGCTGAGCGAACTAGAATACCTCCCGTTGCCAAGTCGTAGCTAAGGTCCGTCCTATTTGCTGGAGGAGTGAACAACGTTTCTGTTGCATAAGAACCTTACAGGAGGGTAATGACTGTTCCAGGTATTAGTCAAACCCTCAGGCGTTAACAGGGAAACACAGTTATGGCTTGTGAAAAACTTTATATTTGGATTGTAAAATGAATAGTCTTAATTTATTTTCTTTGGCAAGTGGTATAACCATTGTATAAGTGGGATAATGCCCTTTGAGGTGTCCATTATCAGGAATTAATGGACTTCGCGGAGGCAACTGTCCTCCACTCCGCGTCGTCCATTAATTCCTGATAATGGACACTTCAAAAGGCATTATCCCTTACGTATAAGGTAGACCTTTACAAAATATATACAATCCTCTCAAATTATATTCCTCAAATTGTAGAAATATAATTTCTAAAACTTTATATAGATAAATATATATAGGCCTAATACTAAAACAATACCATGCGTTTTTGTGTCTGATGGTTTGCCATGCTAATGGCAATGTGCTCAATGGCTTGATTTGTTTTTATTCTTTCATTCCCATAACTATTAAATAAAACGGCTAGTGAAGCTTCAGACAGAAGCGCACTGCAGTGTTATTAGGTTGACGATATTTGCTTGGAAAACAAAACAGCTTGTTCTAAAAGAGCAGCTGTTTCTGATTAGCCTTGCTCTAAAGTCTGGATTCAACAAAATATCAAGGACATTGTCCAAACAAATATATCTCTCTCAAATGTTACACTACAGCCCATGAAACTAAGTGATTGTTTTGTGTTGTTGTGTGTAGGGTGACACTCATCACCCTACTCACAGAGTACAGTTCTCGATTGCCTGATTGTTATTATTTGCATATTATATATAATTATATAATCAAAAAAGGCGTTTGTCTTGTGGCAGTTGTTATCTTCGATTAAACAATGTTGGCCTTTCCTTGTGGAAACCCTCAAACAAAGAAACAGATACTCTGATCACTTAATGTACTCACTTATTGTATGTTGTACTTTATGGCACACAAAAAAATATGTCAGTTGTGTAGCGTCTTATTCTAGCTGGCTTTGTTGTATACAGGGAATGGGTTAACTTAGTGATGTAATTGCTTGTCACTTTGTTTTATGAACATGCTTACTGTACCGACAGCAATATATTGTTTCACCTACCTACACTACCTGGAGGCCTATGTGACTTCATACATACAAACATACATACATTTATACATATATACATCATACATCCATTTCCCTAATGCACGACACAGCTTAGGTCAGAAAAATTCTCAGACTAATGTCTGTTGGCTGTGCATTCTCAAAACGAGAAAAACACGCCACGCAAATAAAAATATCTGAAAGAAGAGATTTCCCGAACACCACATGTACATCAAAGAAGTTGGAATAAAGAAAAGAGTAAGCAGAGCGACCGTGAAGGGGTCACGGCCCCATGAGATAGTGGGCAGACGTGGTAGGGGTTACCAGAGTGTTTCTGTGTCTCTTGGGTCTAGTGCATTAAAACACATAAAGTGATCACATGACCAGGAGTGATCACATGACCAGGAGTGATCACATGACCGAGGGGCAGGGGGAGAATGTGTTCACATACAAACTAACTGACAGAACGAGAACACACATCAAAGAAAGGTTAAAAATAAACTAAGTATAATAATAATATAATAAAGTATGACGATCAAAGCCACACACACACACACACGCACACACACACACACACACACACACACACACACACACACACATACACATGGCTTTATTTGCAGTATGAACATAGCCTACCATATGTAATTGATGTTATATATATGCATAAGCAATAAGCATACATTATTATGCTTTCTAATAATCAAGACAGAATAACATGGTTGTGTTGTGCTGTGTGTGTGTGTGTGTGTGCGCGCAATCACATGGGTGTGTGTTTGTGTTTGTCTGTGTGTTTATATTAAGCATAGTACCACTGCTATGCAGCACACATGCATCGCTAGGTCCTTGGAATATTTAATTTATCAAGTTAGAATATGTATTAGCTAGCTACACGTATTCCGAAGGGACCAACGTTATATTAGCACTGCATAACAGCACCTTAAAGAAGGAGGCAGAAACTTGGGGAGGATACAGCCTGAATCCGATAAACGACCGTGAATGTGTTGAGATGTTAAACGTCTGGAGAGAGACAGCTCACGGCTTCAGAGGAGCAGGCCAGGGCAGAAGAAGAGAAACAATTGACCTTGCTCACTTCCACCTTCAAAAGAGTCTCATCTTCAATCAGAACCTCACGCCTTGAAAGCCCGGCCAGACATGCCAGACCCTTTATGTGGAGATAATATAATGTTTTGAAGAAACATTGCCAGGCTTTTGAGGGTATGTTTCTTCAGACAAAGGTATTAGCAAGTTTTATGAGATGTGAAACATTTGAACCGGTTGGCTACTGAAGCTAGCCGTTGTCATCCTCCTGTTAACGTACCTACCTGGTTTGACTGGAGCACAACTGACATTCAGAACCCAAGTGAGTCAGGGTCACGGTCAGAGGTCAGGGTCAGGGCCAGTGTCAGGGAGAGTGGGTCAGGGTCAGAGTTAGAGAGAGTGGGTCAGGGCCAGGGTTAGGGAGAGTGGGTCAGGGTCAGAGTTAGAGAGAGTGGGTCAGGGTCAGGGTTAGGGAGAGTGGGTCAGGGTCAGAGGTAGAGAGAGAGGGTCAGAGTTAGAGAGAGTGGGTCAGGGCAGGGTTAGGGAGAGTGGGTCAGGGTCAGAGTTAGAGAGAGTGGGTCAGGGTCAGAGTTAGGGAGAGTGGGTCAGGGTCAGAGTTAGAGAGAGTGGGTCAGGGTCAGGGTTAGGGAGAGTGGGTCAGGGTCAGAGTTAGAGAGAGTGGGTCAGGGTCAGAGTTAGGGAGAGTGGGTCAGGGTCAGGGTTAGGGAGAGTGGGTCAGGGTCAGGGTTAGGGAGAGTGGGTCAGGGTCAGAGTTAGAGAGAGTGGGTCAGGGTCAGGGTTAGGGAGAGTGGGTCAGGGTCAGAGTTAGAGAGAGTGGGTCAGGGTCAGAGTTAGGGAGAGTGGGTCAGGGTCAGAGTTAGAGAGAGTGGGTCAGGGTCAGAGTTAGGGAGAGTGGGTCAGGGTCAGAGTTAGAGAGAGTGGGTCAGGGTCAGGGTTAGGGAGAGTGGGTCAGGGTCAGAGTTAGAGAGAGTGGGTCAGGGTCAGAGTTAGGGAGAGTGGGTCAGGGTCAGGGTTAGGGAGAGTGGGTCAGGGTCAGGGTTAGAGAGAGTGGGTCAGGGTCAGGGTTAGGGAGAGTGGGTCAGGGTCAGAGTTAGAGAGAGTGGGTCAGGGTCAGGGTTAGAGAGAGAGGGTCAGGGTCAGAGTTAGAGAGAGTGGGTCAGGGTCAGGGTTAGAGAGAGAGGGTCAGGGCCAGTGTCAGGTCAGGGTCAGAGTTAGAGAGAGTGGGTCAGGGAGAGTGGGTCAGGGTCAGGGTTAGGGAGAGTGGGTCAGGGTTAGGGAGAGTGGGTCAGGGTCAGGGTTAGGGAGAGTGGGTCAGGGTCAGGGTCAGGGAGAGAGGATCAGGGTCAGGTTCTGGTTCTTCTGACTTTCCATTGTTTTTCAACAAGCTCCCACTTCCGGTCTACAACCTATCCTGTTCCGACAACAATAAAGGGCACATATTTAGTAATAGGTGTGATGTGGATCAGCCATTACAAACCATTTCTAAATCGACCCTCTAGTGAAACGCCCACGCTTGGGAGTGTCCACAAGAATGTTGAATAGATTGATCAGACTCCCACCCCATCAATGGACTGTACCAACTGGTAGGCCGATCTACGAACGCATGCGATTTCAGAGTAGTCCTGGTCGATGACCTTGCGACACGGTTAGCGGTATTTCTGTGTGTGTTTTGTTTTTGTAGTTGGAAAGGCATCGAACCAGCAACCCTGGATGACCTGCTCCCTCCTCCACAGTGACCCGCACACTGGACGCACCGTACCGCCCGTAAAGAACGTTCTACCAATCAGCCATCACAACGGCGCCGCCATTCTGCCACTGAGTCCCATGCCATCAAACAGCGTCGCTCTATAACCTCCAGCTCTGCGAAGTTTCGGCATCGGTCGCTACCAAAACATTGAACACAGCGCATGACTTCAAATGCAGTCTCGGGATGTGTGTGGCGCCCTGTCTGCTATTCAACGCGTCTGAGTACAGCGTGATTCCTCACCGGGGGGGTGGTGCGGTCGCCCCCACTCCACCGACGGCTCACAGCGCGGGGAGTGAGCGTCTCCGTGTGCTCTCTGCCCCGTTTCCATGGCAACGAAGCAGGTTCGCTCTTAATGATATTTGACGCCCTGCAGACAAGCGCGCTTGTCCCAATAGAGCCGGATGTAATTGGTCCCGATAGGGGAGAGAATGAATTCAATCTCACTTTATTATTAGTATTAATCATATCTTAGAAAGGTTAAGGAAAAAGTGTCAAAGAACTCTTGAAGATTCATTAGTCCCGGGGGAACAAATTATAACCCGACATTGTGAATTGTATAGCGCAGCTTAATACCCCAATGAGCCTTCCCAGAAACGATTTAACAGCACAAACCTGTATGCTGAAAAGAGATTTAATTAATATTACCAATGCTATATAAAGGATAAGTTAACATTTCAAACTCTGTTTTTTGTGAACACATGGGAGAGGTTTGGCTTGTGGACAACCAATCATTTAATGCTTCAAGTTAAGTATTTTTTTTAATTAAGCGTCCACATTTTTCTGGACTGGATATTTAATTGAAGGAAGCGTTTTTGTTGGATGTTTTTTTTGGATTAAACACTATGTTATATATCTCGCTCTTAAACAGCTATGACTCTGAAATGTACTAATAAAATTCAGACTTTGCTTCTGCTATTGCATCCAGTGGTGGTCTTAACGTAGAGGCATAGGTAGGCGGACGCTTGGGGCCCCCATAGTAGGGAGGCCCCCAACCAGCCTCAAAAAAATAAAATAAAAATCATAGATATTCTTTTCTTTTTTTTCTGTACAAAAAACAGAGAGGCAGCAAGACACTTCTAAACGCGAAAAATAATATTAAGAGTTAGGTAAAGGGTAAGGAGTAAAGCTACACAAGCGGCTCAAATAAAAGAAAAAAACGAAAAGACGCTGGTAAGTACTTGGCTACGCTGCCAAAGATGACATGGCTACTGTTGGGGATACAGAAGGGAACAACAACTTTCAAAGCGTCGAACATGCCGCTGTGAAGTGGTGCTAGGTGAAGACCTGTGAGAAGACGTCAATAAGTAAGACTCTGTGTCAGAAGCGTGTGATGTGGAGAACAATCTATCTTTTCTCTCTCATACTCTCATACTCTCTCTCTCTTCTCTCTCATTCTCATTCTCTATCATTCTCATTCTCATTCTCTCGCTCTCTCTCTCTCTCTCTCTCTCTCTCTCTCTCTCTCTCTCTCTCTCTCGTACATAGATTTGTTTGTAGAATGTCATCTGTAATTTCAATTCACTTACAATATCCTGTATTTTTTACATTGGTTTGTTTGTAGAATGATTTAAATGTCAATCTCAAGTGCAATGCCAACCTCACTCACACATAAAAAGTAAATTATTCATCTTGGCAATATTTATAGTATATGGCTGTTTGTGATGTTTTGCTAAGGATATGACTGTTTGTGGGGTTTACCCTAATCACTTGTCTTGCTGGTTATATTGATATTAGCACTGTTTATCTGAAAAAAATAAATAAAGAGTGCTGGTTTTCCAGGCATTTCGGCAAAGACAGGTGTTATCTGAAACCTTATCCTCTTTTGGGTTCTATCGTGACTATTAGTTTATGTAGTGCTACACTTTGTGTGTTCTCTGCTTAACATCTTCATTTTGGAGTAAAGAAGTGTATGTAGGCTTTAAAGGGGAAGGATTTTTTCTCATCTCCAACCTTTACTTCCACGTAGAATACTACCTTTACCTGTCTACCCACCATGCAGTCGGTAATTATTTTTTCTCTGTTCTCTTTTAAAGATCGGGTGAGGTGGGCCCCATACATATCTTCTTCTTGGGCCCCCAATTTGCTAAATCCGCCACTGATTGCGCCCACAGAAATGTAATAGAAGTACACGATTGTGTTTGTAAATATACATTTATAAGTTCATAACTGAGCCACACGGGCAGCCAGACAAACAGACCGACAGACAGACAGACAGAAATACAGACAAATGCTCACCTGACTTCACTTTCTTTAATGTGACCTGCCAGCTCCTCCACAAACTTCTCTCCTCTCATCCAGTAGATGATGGGCCTCCTGTTCTCCCCGCTGTAGCCGAAGAACGCCTTGCAGTCCAGGCTCAGAGGCATGCCTGGCACGCACACACACACACACACACACACACACACACACACACACACACACACACACACACACACACACACACGCACACACGCACATACGCACAGGGAAGAAAAGCAATAAATATTTTTTATTTTCAATATAGCCTCTTTTTTATACAAGATGTACCACGACAGCAATCATTATTAAGTGTTGGTTAGTTAAAGGTTGTATCAGCGATGTTGGGTGACATTACTTCTGGTGGTATTTGAAGCGAGATCCCAAACAAACAGAACCAGCTCGCCCCTCCCTTCCGTGTTTGTTGCACCCAGTAAAAAACTATCATGAACGCAGCGCAA
>NC_136943.1:20015480-20017980 GCF_949987615.1 Pollachius pollachius | reverse complement strand
CCGCGGCTAGATTTGCATCCCAGTAATCGCACTTAACGGTCATAAGTTAAACATTATATAAAAACAAGCCTTTAATATTGGAATTATCCAAGATGATAAAAAGCTTTTCATAACAAATGTGTGTCAGTGTCAGTGCTGTCGCTCCGAGCACTCCTCTCATATCGCCTCGTTTAAAAGCTGTCATGGGCTGGCGTTTGTCAGAGACGGGACGCAAACCGTTCTGTGTGTCAAGAGGCATCAGCGGCGACGTCTAACGTTATTATAGACGCAGGAATCCGCCGACCTGTCGCGCAATTGTTATTCGCCCAAATAATGAGACAAAGAATCATCAGTGGGGACCCTATCGGCTCAATTTCCTGTCAAACAGGAAATGAAGCCACCTGCCACAGAGTCGTCGAAGGGGGGAGATTTTCGGATTATTCCCAATAACCTTCCTGCCTCTTGTCACAACTGTGTCTTGGGTTTGATTTTCATATATTTCTGCTTAACCAGTTCCTCCCTCCCCCCCCCCACACACACACACACTCACACACACACACATAAAGATACAGACCCACACAAAGTCGCATAAACACCACTTGTGGTATGAGAAGGAGAGGACTGATATCAAGGAATCCTCGCATTACCCACATCTAATAAAAAGCACCCTGAATCCATATATGGTAATTCCCTGAAACTCTAATTAACCACTCCTACATGGCAGCTCACCTTAAATTTGATTGGCCAGGGGAGGGATGGCCTCGTTAGCAAACTTTCTAAATGAACAGATGAAATTAGATTAGAGGAGGCTGGAGATGCGGTTGGAGATACAGCTTCTGAGGTTAATTAAGTGGATAGCCATGAGGGTTTTATCTCTGAATACTTGTCATCTTGCTTCAGATGGGGGACACATATATCGTTTTGGTTGAAGATAGTTTGAAAGTAAGTGAGATCTAATTTCCGAGAGCTAAATAATGTATTCAAGGAAATGCTTGCAAGAAATGCCAACCATAATAGTTTAAGAGTAAAATCCAGAAATCATTTAATTTCTCAAAATTAAACCTATTCATGGTCTCATTATTATATTAGAATTATTGTTTTAGAGCAGGAATTTTGACCAACACTATCCACATCTCCAACTAGCCTAAACACTGTCATTTTACAAACTATAGAACATGAAATCCCCCCACATGCACAAAGCCTGAACAACTCCTCAAACGGACCACAGCTACAGGATAGCGACACACACACGCACACACCAAACCAGAATCATCCAGATCCTATTAACCGACATGAATCTCACCCCTCCAGGATAAAAGCCACCAATATAACCGTCGACGCCCGTGGTGCCGGGGAAACACAACCTGCACCAAAAAAGACCAAACCTCTCCTCTGTGACCTGAAGAGAGACGAGCTCAGAGGAACTGAGGAAATGAGGAGCCAGGAAGCTGCGCCCCGCTTAACCCACCAGAGGAACGGGGCGCGGAGACACGCCCGCACTGCGCGGAGCCCCGGGACCAGCTCGGAGGGTGACCATGACAGAACTGGGTGACAGGTGACGTGTGATTGACAGCCATAACCACGCTGTCATCCTGGGGGCGGGCTGCACTTAATAGCTTTGATCCACTGAGTCTGTGCCGGGAGCGCTGGTGCATGCATGGGATTCACGGCCGCAAGATTAGAGGGAGGAGAAGTGGGACGTTCTTATTTAAGGATCATCTTCTAGGCATGGCAGTCTAGTGGCAGAGGGGGTGGTTGGGAATTGGGCTGGGCGGGCCCCGGAGAAGACGCTCCTGCCCCAATTGTCCCCGGTCCCGCGGTCCCGACCACCGGGTCATTCATGAGGAAGCACTTCCGATCCCTCCTCGCCTCTGTTGGTGTCTGAAGGGCGGTAGTAGCTCAGGAGGTAGAGCGGGTTTGCCTGGTAAACGCATGGTTTCTAGTTCGATCCCCGGCTCCTCCGAGTGTCGAGGTGTCCCTGAGCGAGACGCCTCACCCTGACTGCTCCTGTCCAGCTGGCCGTCGCCCTGCGTGGTTGACTGTCGGTGTGTAAATGTGTGAATGAATGGTTGTACGTCGCTTTGGATGAAAGCATCAGCAAAATGAGAATGAAGGAACTAAAGTGTGATCAGCAGGGTAAGAGTAGTCGTCGTTAAACATTTTTAGCTGTATCTTTGTGTTAAATCTTTAAAACATGCCTGGTCCCTGCAACCCTGTAACCACCCCTTTAATTAAAGGGGGAAATCATGCCACCCAAAAGTATGATGGATAGATGAGCAACATGTGCTACAGTCCAATGGATAGGCTGAAGGACTAAAACATATAGGTGGACATGCCCATTTGTGATGTCACTAAAACACAGGAACAGGCATATTTCCAGACAGCTTGACATTATGCCTGGTGGCATAATGTCATCTAATTTCAATAAGCTGAGGACAGGTGTGTCAATTCTAATCAGCAGGTGACCACCTGGCCACCCATAAGATATTTTGCATGCAACAGCATGTGTTTAACCTGTAGA
>NC_136943.1:20007980-20010480 GCF_949987615.1 Pollachius pollachius | reverse complement strand
GTGGTCCTGAGCAGCTCTTAATGTGAAGGAGCTCCTACAGCTTTCTAAGGAACCAAAAGGCAGCGTGACATCTTCATGTCCACAGCCCCCAGGACCTGGTAAAGTGACAGTCGGTTTCTACAAACAAACCAGCAATCACCAAGCAGGGCCGTGTCTCACGACTTGAACCATGGGCCAGGTGAATGTAGAGGGAGAGAAAGAGAGATAAATGAAGGAACGAAAGAATTAAAGACAAAAAGAGAGTGACACAATGAATGAAGAATACCTAAAATAATAAAAGTAATAAAGAAAGTAAATAATAAAAGTACTAGAACAAAGAGACAAAAGAATGACAGAAAATAAAGAAAGACCTCAAAATAGTGACACAGAGGATTCACGCTGTGGTTCCCTTACCTGGTGTGACTTCGATGTACGTGTCTTGTCTCTGGGGCGGGAAGAGCACCTTGGGAGGCTGGCTGGTCTGGAGAGCTGTGGGAGGGGGGGAAAGAGAGAGAGTAACATAGAGAGAGAGAGAGAGGGGGGGGGGTAAGAGAGTCGCTTAGCAAGGCATGCACAGGTGTTTTCAACTGACAACAATCAACGTTTTTTGTCCTCTAAAACCATATATACTCTTTCTGCTAATGTCTAAGGAGCAGTTGGCAACTGCAAGAGCCAAGCAAAGCTTTTGTTTTTCAAAAGAAAGTAGTAAATGATAAACAATCCTCCGTTCAAAGCTCCCAGAGAGAGCCATTCCTCGGATCTCTGTGATGAAACATGGCCTATTACCACACACAGCCACACAGTCTTAACGCATTCAATTGTCATCTGATGGCTCCCTGATCTATTCCCCCTTATTAATCTTTCACGATTTAATATGTAAAACTGAGACATCAGATCTAAAACCAAATGAAAAACATTATTTGTAGGTGAGACAGAGCCAAGCTATTAACACATTTAAAAATCCATACACAAACAATATATTTTAAGCACCGTTGACATTTGGCATAGTTGGGTCATGATTTTTATCTCCCAATGGATTGTCCAATTAGTCTGGCCAGGGGGTGGAAACAGCATCCCAGAGCTTGGCAGGAAGTGTGCGTCTGGTTGTTTCTGAAACGGCGCCAGGCCAAGAGCCGCCAGCCATACACAGCAAACTGTAAGTGACATGCTCAACAGGGGAGAACAGATCTAATGTACAACGTCCTCAAGACGGCGTGGAGCAGAGTAGGTCGGATGTAGAGCTGAACCTGTGTCAGTGAGATAGGAGGCGGTGCAGAGGTCACTCTGTGGGGGGAGGGATGAGTGACATCGGTCTGCTCCTATCCAGCTCAAAACCATGAGGGACTGAAGTGCCTGCAACCTCCTCATTACATCTCTGTTATTATCTCTGTCATCACACGGCACCCTCAACTCAATTCCACTCAGATCCCAGTGTTGCATTAAGAGATGAGGCTGCAAAGAGATTGCCAAGATTATATCAAAACAACGGGCGGGTTTAGCTCAACACTCCGTGGAGAGAGCAACCGTTTAGAAAGAACATTGCTCCGTCTTGTACTCCAACAAAGAGAAAGGGCACGACAAGGCATTTACAAATGTGCAACGTTACAAATCCCTCTCAGTGCAGCGCAAGCACGGGAAACCAGCGATAATACACTGTCTACCACGGCCGGAGAGCACATTTGTTTCATGAATGGTTTTTGGTATATGTGCAGAATGCAGAAGAGATGGCGTGGCTGCTCAACGATACTGACTCATTCCCTTCACTGATCTACTGACTGGGATGAAGGATGGTCCTGAACACAGACAAGCGGTATGGAGGCCAGAGAGACCAAGTGGGACTGAGGAAGACGGCCCTCAGATGCCCCTTCAAGAACCGTGTCATTGCAGCTTTGGACCTCCCTCCCCTCCCCTCTCTCCTCACCTCTGCTCTCCCTTACCATCCCCTCCCATTCCCTCCCCTCTCTTCGTCTCTCTTCACCTCACCGTCCCCTCCCCTCCTCTCCCATTCCCTCCCATCTCCTCACCTCTGCTCTCTCTCTTACCACCCCGCCCCTGCCACTCCTTAGACTCCCCTCCCATTCCCTCCCATCTCCTCATCTCTCTTCACTTCCCCTTCTCCTCCCTCCACTCACATCCTCTCCCCTCCCACTAACCCATCCTTCCCTCCCACTCCCATCCCCGCCCAGTCCAAATCAGTTTAAGGTCCCGGGCCTTCAACCGGAACCAGTGTGGGCCCGAGTCGTCCCCTACTGGTCCCACTGTGTCTGCCATTGTCAGAACAGCAGCAGAAGAGGAGGTTATCCAGTAGCTGTGGATCTCCTGGTTGGTAAAGTGTGTGTAGCAGAGGAAGAGGAGGTTATCCAGTAGCTGTGGATCTCCTGGTTGGTAAAGTGTGTGTAGCAGAAGAAGAGGAGGTTATCCAGTAGCTGTGGATCTCCTGGTTGGTAAAGTGTGTGTAGCAGAAGAAGAGGAGGCTATCCAGTAGCTGTGGATCTCCCTGGTTGGTAAAGTGTGTGTAGCA
>NC_136943.1:19993330-20005830 GCF_949987615.1 Pollachius pollachius | reverse complement strand
AGGAGGCATTGAGACGTGCACGCACACACTGACACACGCACACACACATACACACACACACACATACACACACACACACATCTAAGATCATTATCGCCACCAGCATCTGCTCCTGGAAAAGTAGCACCCGGGCGAGGGACGCCCTGATGGGGGAAACAAGCGCTCCTTCCTTAACTACTCACATCAAGTTTAATGACCAGGAGGCATAAATTAAGTATGGAGGGGTGGGGGTGGTAGGAGAGGAGGGAGGGGGTTATGGATCCAGCAGGAGAACACCGCGAGACACGTCAGGAAGTGACAGGTAACGCACACACACACACTCACTCTCTCGCACTTTAAGGGATTATTTCGTCTGCAACTGTCAAATCTCCACATTAAACAGCCAAAAATGCGGTAATGGGAACAAGACATGTTGAATAACGCTCAGAGTATTCTGCCGGGGTAAGGTGTGAAACAAAAAAAAACGGAGATTCAAGCGATCAATCCAAGTTATTTTCAAGCGGAGCTGTCTCGGAGAAATGGACTGAGACGCAGGTTTTTAACTTTCTTAAAACCAGCCTTTTCTCCAAAGACGTCACGTGCAATGCTTGATTTAAAAAGACATATAGAGACGTATAGAGATCAGAATCTGAACGTCGAACACTGAACGAAGCAAAGTGAAACACGAGGGCCAGGCAGGCAGGTTTTCTGCAGACTCTTCAGGGAGTGGCTGAGAGTCTACGGCGTTAGGCATGGAGGCTGCACAGCGGACAGACAACGGAGGTCTGATCCACTCAGGGTCAAGGGTGACTTTGACTCGGGCGAGGGGGGGACCGGGTAACCCACCTCATGGCCCCTAAGTTGGGCTCCGTGGCCCCTGGGTTGTGGAAGGGCCCTTCAGCCACGCAGAACACTGCTCCAGCCTCCACTCCGGTGGACCCCTGGGGGGGCCCTGCTAGACGGATCTCAGAGCCAGGGGCCACCTCATATCACAAGACGCAGGGGGAAGTGAGAGGTGTGAACGCCAAAGGAAATGTAGAGATCACATGGCGAGAAGAAGAGGGAGTTCTAAACTACGACTTGGTTTTCTTGAGGATGGGGAAATGGTTTAACCTCACATGTGCAGAGATGTGTCACGCACTAAAGCACACAACCACTCGGCCAGGGGCACTCAGTCACCTATGTACATTCAGCTAATTATCTTTTTTCCTATCCCCCGGCTATGGAAATTTCTCTCTTCCTTCTTTTCTCTGCCTCTCTCTGTGCTTCTCCCTCTCTCTCTCTCTCTCTCTCTCTCTCTCTCTCTCTCTCTCTCTCTCGCTCGCTCTCTCTCCCCCTCTCCCTCTCTCTGGTGGGTGGGGAGTGAATTAGCAGTGAGTGAGAGTGAGGACTTACTTTGTAGAAAATTCTCTCTCTGGAGTGAAATAAGGTAGTTATTTTGTTAGTGTAGTATAGTTGTAAATCAATAGTATCGCGGTGTATATATAGGGCAGGTGTATGGAGAAGAGGGTGTTTTTAAAGGCAGCCAGAGTTTGCTGGTTGGCCTGGTGTGCTTGGAAAAATTAACTTACGGAAACACAGGTTTAAGAGGAAACACAGATCATGCCTTTAATTCCCCAGGTTCTGTAGATAAGTGGGTGTATTCTGTAGCAGAGGTTGAAGGACATGACAGTGATAAGACTACAGCTAGCATGAATCGTGCAGTGCTGTTTGCTTAGGATGCAGCAGAAAAGTGAATATGGAGGTTCAGCACAAGTAACTATTAAGGATAGTTATGTGTCTGTGTTGCCCCCTTTTACCAGCACAGAGCGTGTTCTCATGACTCCTTTTATCAGCGATGACCTTTAGGAGAGAACTGTCTGGACCGGGCAAAATTGTTTCACCTTTGAAAAGGAGCTCTTCTGGTTGCAAGTCGCCCTAATTTAAAAAATATATATCTCACAGAGTTTTAAATGCTCCTTAACAATAGTAACGAGCAGCGTAACATAATGTTTAATGTAAAAGGGGGTGATTTTGATGCATCTGAGGCAACTAAATGGTATGGCTGTGGTAACAAGGGCCATTTAGCAAAATGTTAAAAGCGTGTCCTGAAGAAAGCTGTGGTTCTACTGAACCAGCCACTAATTACAACAACAGGAGAAAGCATAGGACAGTACACAAAAACAGCACCAGAGGAGATGCAAGGAAAGGCAAGGGAATTTTCTTCAAATTGTGAAGAAGCATGTAAGCAAAATGACAAAGAGGAGAACAAATGCAGGCAATAATAAGGAGAATGGAAGTAAATCTGTTTCATCGGATTTTGAAAAAAAAAAAGCCATTGAATTTCAGGCACTGAGTATTTATGCATTTAAATAATGTATCTGGATTTTTTGCCTCTGAATTTAACTCTTTAAAAGTTCAACAAATCATTTTCAGCTTTATTTTTCAATGTTAAAAAAATCATAATCAAACATTCAACATGAAAACATTCAACCTAAATATTTTCCAACGTCCCCAAATTCAACATGCCAAAGTCACCTGCATGAATTCAATGCATGAAATTCAGTGTTAACATCCAGGGACCCAAGGAAGAGCAATCTATCCTAGATCGTGGTGAAGCAAGGAGAGCGGGAATAAGAGCGTCACTCGCTGGTTCTTTCTTTCTTGATGCAAATGTTAATTCTAAACAGCAATTTACACAGTATCCTATAATAGGAAATGTTCAAAGGTAAATCAACGTCATTGAACACTGACTAGTTTTTTATGGGGAGAGAAGCAACGATGGTGGACCTTACTAAACGCCCTTTCCATTGTATCATTCCATTGTAAAACACTAATCATATAAAGTAAAATGTATTAATTAAGCACATTTAATAACAAGGTGAGGAGGGGGGGGATCATATGTTTTATTTATGTTTTTGTTATAATGCACACCGTTTTTTTTTTTTTGTTTTTTTTACTGCAGTATGAAATAAACTATGAACTAATGCCTGTATGTGAAGTATGTGTGTGATTGCGGTGACTTGGCTGGATTTAAATGCAAGGTAATTGTAGTGGGTTAAGGAGCCCAATTTATTAGGGCACCAATTTATTAGGGCACCAATTTGGGGCGATCCGAGGTCCCTTTGCCTAAGTTTGGTGTGATACTGGGGCGATTTGAAGCCCTGTGCCCACTGTGGAACTGGAGCGCAGAGCCGACAGTCTTGCCTAACTGAAGCGGCAGCAGCCTGTAGTTCCATAGGAAGCACAGCGTGCATCGGGAAGAAGTGCCCGACAGCAACCTACTTTTAATTTGTCAGGCTTACATCTGTATCATGCCACTCGGTACGGAATAGTGTTGGCTCTGCACGCTCGTCGCGCCCTTGTTATGCCACCACAGAGGCATTTCAACTGTTTTGCTCCAGCCCCTTGACGTGCGCCCGGTGTCACAAAGCGAATAGCCCCAATCCGAGTGATCGATGACGATAAAAACGTTGAGTTTTAAGATTGTGCATGTTTCCGCACGTGAACGACTTCATGCCTGTCTACGCTTCAAACTCGTGCATGTTGCAGAAAATGTGCAACAGCGACCACTGGGGTCATACTTTTCGGTGGGTCGCAGAATTCTGTGTAACCCCCGCTCGCATCTAGGATTGATTGCTCTTCCTTGAGTCCCCCGATGTTAACGCTGAATTTCACACATTGAATTTTGCAGCTGACTTTGGCATGTTCAATTTGGGGACGTTGAAAATATTGAAGTTCACATTTTTAACTCCAAACTCTGCAATAATCCAGTTTAAACATCCTCACCCTGTTTCCTGGTCGCCATAAGAGCCCACTGTAAATCCAGTAAAGTGAAGCCACTGAGATGGGGCATGGCAACCACCTAGCCTTTGTCTAGCAGGGACGTTGCTACAATGTGGTGCACAACGCAGGGACTCTCGGACCCAGGGAGAGACCTAGAAGGGCCGCCCGAGGACGCACCGGGCCACCGGCAGTGGCGACGGACAGCCACCACCCAGCACCAGCCCGCTCCCGGGTGACCTGGAGCACATGGGATCCAGCGCAGAGCCCGCCGCAGGAACCCGCCTGCAGCGAGCAGCCCCTGGGACCAGACCCAGGGACCCAGGGCCCATCAGCACCTCCGCCAGCCAGCCAGCACCGCAGCCCAAGGCCCCTGATCCACGAGGGCCGCGGGGGAAGGCCCCACCAAGGGCTGTTCTGTATCGCCTGTGCTGCAGTCTGGTAAGAACATGGTGTCTTTATAAATGGAAAAGGTCACATCCCACACGTTTGTTGTACTGGCTCTTCAGGGAACATCTGAGCAACGGAGCCAGGCTGGGTATCCAGGTTACCAGCACCCAGGCCTCTCATGAGACTGGGTTCCACTGGGAACATAACACAAGGCGGCATGTGACTCAGAAGGAAGACTAGGTTGACTGGTAACCCGAAGATTGCTAGTTCGATCCCCAGGTCTTCCATGCTCGAGTGTCGAGGTACCTCTGAGCAAAACGCCTCACCCTAACTGCTCCTGACAAGCTGGCTGTAGCCTGGCATGTTTGACACCGCCGTGAACAAGTGCATGAATATTTGCATGAATGGGTGAATGTTAGGCAATATTGTAAAGCGCGTGGCCACTTGTTAGAAAAAGCGCAGTATAAATGCAGTCCATTTATTAATGAGACATAGGGGAGACGCAGCAGGTCCCAGGCCAGACCACACACAAGCAGCCCGTCTTCTAAGACGGAGGTCATCATGACACAAGAGTCACCGTTCGAACTGGTGAGGTGAATGACTAATGGGGAAGTGAAGATGCTGAGTGAGTAGTGCAGTGAAGCTGAACTCAACCCCTTCCCTGAACTTGTTTCTGATGCTATTTTTGACGGTCTTAATGTTGGCCTGCCTGGAATTTACGCAGGAGAAATTGATCTGTATGTGGTGAAGGTCAAACAACTCTACATACGCCGTGTGAAAGGCCCTGAGCAGGACTGCGGTCAGTGGTGGGAAGGATACAATGTGGTAAGGGTCTGGATCAGAGGAAAACATGAGATATAGTGGAAAGGTTTATACACCCCCTCTGAATCAGAGGCCAGCTGATATCAAGTGGAGAATTTAACATGGCTATTGCACAGTCAATTATTCAATTCATATTTTAAATCCAAACCGTTTCCTCTCTGTGATATGGAACTCAAATATTTCTCTTCGCTACACCGGCTGTAAAAGACCAATGGATGTAGATGTGTTATTTGATGCCATGGTGAAGGCCAGAGTCGGGTAGATTACAGATTTGACAGAGCAATGAGTAATCAGAAGAAAGTGCTTCTCAGGTGTCATCTGCTCGAGAGTAGAGAAACATCCTGCTTTCAGTGAGATGATGTGCATTGTTGCAAATGCATCTGCACACAGACACATGTACACACACACGCAAGCACGCACACCTTCGTAAAAAACTGATTTCCATTTTAGCAAACACAAAACAAAACAGATGAAAAATCATCAAAAGCAGGTTGAATTACATTGCTAATGCATGCCCTTCGTAAAGCAAAACTAACATTTGTTTGTAGTTGTACCCTCCTAAGAACAGCCGTTCTTAGGCTAGACATCAGAACACTTCCTGTGGTAAAAAATAAAAGCGGTAAATGGTCAACAGACCATTTATTTAGCACCTCTCTTACCAATGGCCACTCACTACACAGTAAGTGCCTCACATTCAACCACACACTCACACTCTGCCGGGCGGTGTGAAGGGAGCAGTTAGTGTTAGGTGTCCTGCTCAGGGACACCTCAGCAATTAGCTAAAAGGAGGAAGGCACCAAACCAGCAATCTTCGGTGTGCGAGGTCGACCTCCTGACCTCTTGACCACCACTTGACGACCTCCTCTTTGTGGCAGGCTCTCATTGTCTCGTGCTAAACCATTACTCGCATCCGTCCACCCGCCGCAGTCTGACCACAGGTCAGCCCAGAAGAATATACAGGTTAATACATATGGTTCGCTCCTGCAGGCCCCGCTCTGATCTACGGAGGATTACGGTTCAATTAAGGTCATTTAGCAGACACTTTCATCCAAAGCGACTTACAACGGTTAAAGCACAGATTCACACAAAGACGGAGGAGTCAGCAATTCAAGGCGAGAGCCAGCTGTTCAGGAGCAGTCAGGGTGAGGTGTCTTGCTCAGGGACACCTCGACAGTGAGCTAAGAGGAGCCGGGGATCGAACTAGCAACCTTCCGGTTACCAGCCACCCCGCTCTACCCCCTGAGCTAATCCTGACCCCGATTACCTCGCTCTTCCTCCATCGCCGCCGTCCAACTGAAAATGTAATGCTGTTTTCAGCCCAGTACTGTTTCCGGTCGCCTCCATAATGATGTCCCTTTACATCGACGTGGCGTTTAATAGACATCAGAGTGGATGGCCCTGTTCTTCTATGATCCAGCGCTGGATGAGATCATGCCATTTCAGGGCCCAGCGTTAAATAGAATGCACTTATACCTTTTATGTGCTTCAATAGCACTTATCGCATCGCGTCTACCCACCCCAACGCTCGTTAAAACAAGGCGCAGACCAGCTCAATTAGGGATAGGATGCCTTGCCCAAAGAGTCCTCAAGATTGATATCATGGGATGGATCCAATAGCACTGCACTGGTGGGACACACACACACACACGCAGGCAGGCATTAATACACACGGACAGACACACCTCCATGCGTTTGGTCGATCCAAGTACAGGCTCAATCATTCTCCTCAAAGTCTACCACAACCCCCAAACTCACTCAGCGCCCGGTGCTTCAGAAACCACCAGCGGTCTGCGCTGCATACACAAATGATCCGTCCATCCATCTGTGTCAGCTTTAAAGGAGAGAAGACACGATATAGAGTTCAAATATAAATTATGCTTTCACCTTGGCTTCCAGTCTTTGCAGAACTTTCCATAAAGGTGAATAAGGGTGGGAATGTTGATTATGATGAGAAATTCATAGAAAAGGAAGCAGTTACGTACGCATGTGTGTGTGTGTGTGTGTGTGTGTGTGTGTGTGTGTGTGTGTGTGTGTGTGTGTGTGTGTGTGTGTGTTTGTGTGTCTCTGTGTGTGCGCGTGCGCGTGGAGTCGTATCTGCTGCAAGGTGATAAGCCCTCCAATAATGAGCTTGTTCATAAGCGCAATCAGTCTGCGCTCTGCCAGTGTCTGGGCCATATTCAATCATTACAACACTCCTCGTTTAGACACACCCACATTAACACAGGGCGGGAGAGGGAGAGAGAGGGAGAGAGGAGAGAGAGAGAGAGAGAGATTATTTGAGGCTTCAATAAATGATCGTGCTAATGGCTGAGAGAGTGGCGGACACTTGCCCCTCTCTCTCCATTTCTCCCCCCACATTCTCTTCACCATCTCATTGGGAAGAGAGTGTGTACATTATATGTACACTTTATACATCCGTTTAATAAAACAAATACTGCAGTTGGAGGCATCTGCTGATTGGAAGTATGCGTTTAATCACTGCATTGGAAACTGCAGCTCCAACAGCCTAATAAATACTGCTCACGGTCTAGGAGGTTTGGAGAAAGTTGTGCTTACTGATTGTGAAGCATTTAAATGAACTGGATAATACATTCAATGTATTTAACCGCAAGACAAAATGATTAACTTCAATTAGACAAATTTACATATATTTATTATTCATATTTTTTTCTATTTTCTATTTTTATTGAGCGGGCCGTTAGTGGCAAGTTTGCAGGATGCAAACCACCAACACAGCAGCACATACTAACAGACGGACCTGCACACGTGTGCACTTGAGAAGATCTGTTATTGCATCTGTCTCGTTCAAGGGAAACTACGCCACATAATCATATGTGTAATGGCATCTAAAAGCTGAATTATAAGTGAGAAGATGCCAATAGAGCTACTAATATAGCTTTAAGGGAAAGTGTGTACTATTCTTTATCCTCCTCAGAAGACACAATAATGTCAAAGGTATTGATGTAGAGCTTTGTAAATGAGAGTGGGACAGCAAATACAAATCCTTGTTTCTGTAATTAGGTAGGCGGGTCATTTAATGATCCTGGGCAAGATTGAGACAGCACAACTTAACACGGTTAGTTGAAACCACCACCAGCATGTGAGATAAGGATCTATTACCAACAGAGCGTGGACGGGCTATGCTCATTCTGGGAAATACCTCAGCTTCTTTTCCAGCCTCTTTTCTTGCATTTGAACTAACGCCACTGAGTCAAACTTTTACAAAGCAATGCTGTCTAGCGGAGGCACGTATGCCTCAACCTCCACATCACAAGGTACAGACGGGGTTGGTACGTAGTTGAAACCTCACTGTCTCATGAATCTTCACGTTCTCTCAAACATACATAGATTTACATATCTACTCAGGTTATTGTTCTGTTAACATTCAAATATATGCAATACATGCCAAAATGATGCAGTATTATTGTCTGAGTAGGATACCAATAATATAAGGCCTTCAGCCCAAAACAGATTTTCTTACAAAAACAAGTGCTCTCTACAATCAAGAGATGTTTGTCCGTTCTGGGCCACCATGGAAAGATGGTGGCCTCCGTGGAAGAGGACCCGCTCCCCACGGCGATATCAAGGCCTCAAACTTAGGTTGCAAAGTGGATACTTATTTTCATGGGGTTCTTACACTAATTAAAACATTAATCATTTGAATATTATAATCCATTTCTGCCAAGTCTGTTCTGCTAGATGCCTATGAATTCTACACACAGGACCTTGGATTTCTGAACGATTTCATGATTTCAAACAGGCTCACAGGCTTGTACTGTGGGATTTGTATATCAATGGCTACGTTGCAGGGTCTAGCTGTTTCTCCTGCACCGCAAGAGACCCACAGGTGCACGTCATTTGTGTGATACATTGAAACATGAGATAGAAATGTTATCGGACCAGTACAGAGGTAGAACCTCTAACACACGCAGAAATATATCCCGTAAAGCAAGCCAAACTATTAATGAAATAAGCTATTCCCATTCGTGCCTTCCTATCTCTGACGGACAGACACACACACGCACACAAAAAGACACACACTCAAACCCACTCAAACCCACACTCAAACAAAAATGCAGAAGTAATGAAGATAGAGAGGCTGTCAATGAAGAAGGCAACATTATCTATTACACATACAAGCCCGCTCACACACCCACTGATCGATGGATTCATCTCCCTGCACGCTAACAGCCTTGCTGTGATGTATGATGGGTAATTATTCAAACCTCTTGGCCCTAACAAGAAACACGTCTGTGACATCAATAACATTAAATACTCTTTTGCTGGTCAATGTTGTTTCCATCCGTCATAATAAAGCCACACAAACACACACACACACACACACACACACACACACACACACACACACACACACACACACACACACACACACACACATACACACACACACCAACAGAGGGACATTGAGATCCATCTAGACAGGATTTAAACCAGTATTTGAACTAGATCAGAGGCTTAATGGAGCTCATCTTTAATTGCGGTTGCGGCACAACTCTCTGTGAGCGACCCCCCCCCCCCTCTCTGTTGGAGCAGAGTGGGGCAGAGCACCGCATGGAGCTCCTCTCAAGAACCCCCTCCAGGACCTCTGGGTAGCCCGCTAATGGCTGCTGCTAATGGCTCTAGACCCGGACCTGAGGAGATGTGTTTGGTCCCTACAGTCCTATAGCTCTCCCTCTTACCTCTCCTGTGGTCTAGGATCAGGGGCAGAGAGGAGGGAGGGAGGGGGGGGGGGGGGGGGGGGGGGAGAGAGAGAGAGAGAGAGAGAGAGAGAGAGAGAGAGAGAGAGAGAGAGAGAGAGAGAGAGAGACAGACAGACAAGGAAGGTGTGGGGGAACCTTTGAGCGATGCAGACCGAGAGAGGGAGAGAGAGACAGAAAGACAGAGAGAGAGAGAGAGAGAGAGAGAGAGAGAGAGAGAGAGAGAGAGAGAGAGAGAGAGAGAGACACACACACACACACAGAATGGTGGGACTAGACACACCGCTGCTTCCCCATCTGCTACAAATGAACCAAAAAGACACACACACACACACACACACACACACACACACACACACACACACACACACACACACACACACACACACACACACACAATCGCGTTTTGAACCGGGTCCAGGAAGCGGGGCCCTAGCTGTGTCCTGCTGTTGCTGTCTGCATCGTTTAAAGTGTGTACTAGTGAGCAGGTAAGTGAGGATGTTAACAGGTACAGAGAGCAACACTGCAAACACGGCACTGTTAGCACACAGCTGATGAGGGCCCATAACGAAGACAGACCGAATGGAAGGCAGGAGACTTGTTTCATGTTCACCCGGCTGGCTTCTTCCCACAGCGCGGCGAACTGGGAATCTTTTTAACTTTCTCCTCTTTTTTTTTGTCGTGAAAAAGACATTCAATAAATGTTGGTTACTCTCTTTTATTTTCTAGGCTTTTCTCCAAATTGGTGTACGCTTAAGATGCATACAACAGTATCATGACATTTTTAAAACACCACAACGCCCTCCAGCTCTGTTGTGAGATGATCACAAACCGATCAATCAGTTCTCGTTATGTCATCAAGCAACTGGTGGTGAGAACACAAGAGCGTCAGGAACGTACTGCTGTTCGGAGGAGTTCTCTGACATGGGCAACTGTGTTCCGCGACAGGAAATGCAGCGAGACGATACAGATTTTTTCTCTCTGCTTGCATTGTCTCACGAGGCAGATGAGTCGTCCCATCAGGTGCACACACACACACACACACACACACACACACACACACACACACACACACACTCTCACACACACACACACACACACACAGGAACACTTAACTTGACTGCTTTCACAGGTGTACATAGGGACTGTTGGAGGTATGAAATATTTAAGAGAACTTAGAAACACTTGCGAAGAGTGCACACAAACACAGACACAAACACACACACACACACACAAACACACACAGACACAGCGCCTATGGCGTCATCTTTACACGCTCTCATCATATCGCAGAACATGAAGTGGCCCTTTTTATTCACTGGGTGCGTGTGTGCGTGTGTGTGTGCGTGCCTGAGTGCATGCATGATTGCATGCGTGCGTGCGTGTACGTGTGTATGTGTGCGCACGTCTGTGTGTGTGTGTGTTTTGATGGCCCAGCCGGTGAGCAGTGCCCCACATGGCCAAATGGTTGCCAGGAAGGCAGGCAAACGCAGCCCCGGGGGATGTGGTGTCGGATGGGAGGCACCGCCCTCAAAGCTGTGTCACAGAGACGCCGCCCCACTCAGGTGTCTCAGCTTATCACCCACAGGTGTGCTGAGTTAGCCCGGCGACCAGGAGGCCTTTTAAATCCACCAGAACAAGCTGAAGTTAGACTGGCTGGAGGCACACACACTAGACGTCATCTCATTGACGTCTCTCTGACGTCCACCGTCGCCCCGGTGGAGTTTTGAGTTGCCTTATGCCCCCTGCCCTTTCCCCCGCACCTTTATAGATAGATGCCACGTTTGGTTTCACCGCAAACCCCGTTTCTGCCTGTTTCTGTTCCGGTTGGTTTACCCACTGTTGTGCATCACAGACCAGGCGCCCACAGTGTGTGTGTGGGCTGTGGCCTACCTCTCAAGAGCTTATCCGGCCCGTTTTCAAAGGCTCTTTATTTAACATGGAGCCGACAGCGACATATGTTGACGGGTGCGTGTGTGAGTGGGCACGGGCGTGTGCGTGATCATCATTTATTTCTGTCGCTATACCCTGCCTCTCCATCCCGGCGCTGTGACAGCCCCCCGGCCGTGCGTGTGTGTCTGTGGGGACCCTCCTCCCTGGGCCACGTCAGTAAGGCTTTAGCGCTGCATGTGTTTCATGTCTGCTTCCTGCCCGATGTTCTTGGACCGCGGCCTCGTGGTCCCGGGGCGGGCGGGGAGCGCATCGTGACACAACGGGCCACCCAGTCAGCCGGCGTTCCGCAAAGCTCCTTGCATTAATTACGCACACACATACACACACACACACACACACACACACACACCCACACAAGTGTTGCTTTCGTTTCCGAGATTGGTCCTGAATAAGAGATGGAGCGGTGACACGACTGACGGCTCTTAAAAATAGCCCATCCACCCGGAATGGAGTCGTCATGAGTCAGCGTTTAAACCTGCTCTGGTATGACGTGGGGATGAAAGGATAATGATGCTAATGTGGGGCATAATTATTGATCCGAACAAAGAACAAAGTGATAATCTGTCACAAAGAAAAGTGGGGAAAAGGATTGGATTTATTTAAGAAGTGAGCGTCTACGCTTAGCCCCGATGCCGTCTATTACTGAGCCCCGCGTTGCGCTTGTTGTGTGTTGTGTGTGTTGTGCTGTGTGTGTTGTGTGTTGTGTTGCGCCTCGTTGCGCCACATTCTGTTGTGCCTTGTTGTGCCGTGTGTGTTGTATGTATTGTGTTGTGCGTGTTGGGTTGTGTCGTGTCGTGTGGGTTGTGTTGTGTTGTGCCATGTTGTGCTGCACTGTGTTGCGCCTTGTTCTGTTGTGTGTTGTGTGTGGTTGTGTTG
>NC_136943.1:19968330-19988330 GCF_949987615.1 Pollachius pollachius | reverse complement strand
ATACTCGTATACACTAGTTCACACGTCTCTCTAGTCAATTGCGTCCCTACTACAGACAGTATTAGGTTATATAAGGTAATTAACTCTCAATAGCCCCAATCACAGTGTCAATTAATATTTTATGTGTGTGTGTGTGTGTGTGTACATGCCTGTGGGTGTCTGGGGGTGTTGGTGTGTGGGTGTTGATGTGTTTGTGTGTGTGTGTGTGTGTGTGCGTGGGTGTGTTGACATGTATGTGTGTGTGTGTGTGCTCCGCAGCTCATGTGAAGGTGTGTATTCACAGCCGTCGCAGTGCGGGTCTAAATTGACAGATTCTTTTTCCTCCGAGCCATATTGGGAAATGAGAGGTACAGAGTTAAGTACGATTGCCCTGAAGGCCTTTTCCATTATTACTTAACAATGTTTGGAATATAGCTCGGCCCAAACCGGTTTAGACAGGCCGCTGAGGCTAAATGTAGCCAGGGGAGGGAGACAGAGGGGAGGGGAGGCAGAGGGGGAGGGAGGAAGAGGAGAGGGAGGGGAGAGTGAGAGACAGCGAGGAGAAGAGAGGGAGATAGAAAAGGTGAGTAGGAGGTAGAGGGAGGGAGAGAGAGAGAGAGAGAGAGAGAGAGAGAGAGAGAGAGAGAGAGAGAGAGAGAGGAGGGACACAGAGGCAGGGAGAGAGGGATGGAAAAAGAGGGAGGTAGAGGAAGATACGGATGAAAAGAAAGACTAAAGGACGTGAAAAGAAGGAAAAACATGAAGCGGGGCGAGTGAGAGTGAGGGAAACAAGCTTGTGTTGGAAGGAGGGGGAAGAAAAACCAGACACGTATCAGAGACGTGCCCAGGGTTGTGGGTGGGGGGGGGGGGCGATGTTAGAATCGGTTAGTGTCGTGACAACAGCCACGCCCTTTGAGTCAGAGGGTGAGACTGAGGTAGCGCCTCAAACGTTTACACAAATTCACTCGCTCACCAGCGCTCCCCTGATGCGCAAGACTAACATGACCTTGATAGGTCCTCTCAATGTCATACAGAATACAATGTGTGTGTGTGTGTGTGTGTGAATGTGACTCTGAGTGTGTGTGTGTGTATGTGTGTGTTTGTATGTGTGTGTGTCTGTGTGCGTGTGTTTGTGTGTTTGTGCATGTGTTTGTATGGCAGAAATATAATTGATTGTCTTGTGCGTTTGTGTTTTAGCACATGAACAGAAGTCCACGGGGAAGTTTCCGGATCAGTCAAAACCAACCACAGCTATTTAGCTCGACGGGTCGACCAGCCGACCAGAACAGCCCGCCAAAAAAATTGCCGTCACTCTACTGGAACCGCAGGAAGTCCCATCAATTGCGTCGGTCAAATCCATCAAACCAGCCCACCGGTCCCCGGAGGCATCAGCCTTGTAAGTCAGTCCCTCAGTCATCCAGTCGCTCCACATCAAATCAATCAGTCGCAGCCGGCAAGTGGATCCCCTTCACAACCGACCGCGTCGGGCGGAGTGGGGAGTATCACGGCTGACAGAAAGACAACACTCACTGCAGGCTGCACTTTGATTCGCTCGCAGATTATGGAATCAAAGATGGCGCCCGAGGCCACATTCCTTCCCCCCCCTCCTGATCCACTGAGACTCCTCTCTGAACCAGTTGATCATTCAGTTCAGAGACAAGACTGAGACTCCGGGAAGACAAAGACAACATTTATTTTTTCTGCTGTTTATTGAGTTAACCGTCTTGATTTGCCAATTAGCATATGCTAACGAAGGAAAGACGAAAAGCAATTTGGAGGAACAAGTAATGAGTCAAATCAGCAGCCAAGTGCATTGATGAACAGGAAACGGGGCGGTTGCAGAGTGCGGCGACGGCGGAACCGTTCACAGCGGCCGCCCAGAAAAAATACAACAAAGTCTGGGTTTCTCAGATATGAAATTCAAGGTTGAGGCTTTTTGGCAAACGGACGCCGCGAGCCAGCCGAGACAAATTTAAAACCATAAAGTAGACGGACCAGGCAAGGAACCAGCTTTCTGACAGACCTACAGCGGAACATTTGCAACTTTTCACCCACAGGTGCTAATGTGTAATGACAGCCAGGTTTCTAACCTCCCCTTCACTGGGAATCCATCTGGGGCTAAATGGGTTTTAACATTAAAGTTTGAAATGTGTTTTTCTTCCCCAGACGTCACTTGTGCTCAGGACTGAAGATGCGGCGTGTCTGTGTTGGCAGATTTCCGTTTTTCAAAAAAATAGATGGTAAAGCAACTATTTAAGAGTTTATTGGGGTTATGGGAGAGAGAGAGTGAGAGAGACAGAGAGAGAGAGAGAGAGAGAGAGAGAGAGAGAGAGAGAGAGAGAGAGAGAGAGAGAGAGAGAGACAGAGAGACAAAGAGAGAGAGAGACAGAGAGAGTGAGAGTGAGAGAGAGAGAGAGAGAGAGAGAGAAGTAGAGAGAGAGAGAGAGAGAGAGAGAGAGAGAGAGAGAGAGAGAGAGAGAGAGAGAGAGATCGAGAGAGAGTGGAAGAGAGAGAAAGAGGGAGCCACAGAGTGAGAGAGAGAGAGATAGAGGTAGAAAGAGAGAAAGAGAGAGCGGGAGAGCCGGAGAGAGGGAGAGAGGGAGAGTGAGAGAGAGGGAGAGAGAGAGAGAGGGAGGTAGAGAGGGAGAGATGTGGATGTGTGAACATTAGAAGGAGTAGCCAAGGGACGTTGTTGACGACGATGCGTTTGAAGGGAGAGATGTCATGGCAGGCCCATCTGCAGTTATACCCAGCAGCATAGAGCCGGACACACACACACACACACACATACACACACACACACACACACACACACACACACACACACACACACACACACACACACACACACACACACACACACACACACACACATACACATACATGCACACACACGCACATATACACACACAACACCGTGGTTGGCAGGGCATGTATTGAACACTTTTACTTAGTTGTTGCCACCTAGGGCGACTTTGACACACACACGCGGGCACACACACACACAAACACACAAACACATAATTTGGTTGTGGCCACCCAGGGTGAAACTTCTACACAGCATCTGTCCAACATTCATCTGCTGTGAAGCTACCCCTCAGAAAGAGCGAGAGAGAGAGAGAGAGAGAGAGAGAGAGAGAGAGAGAGAGAGGGGGATGGATAGGGATTGAAAGAGAGAGATGGATAGGGATTGAGAGAGAGGAAGAGAGCCAGCGTCAGGAAGGTGTTTTTTCTTGCTGTTGGCAACTTCCAAATAAAATCCACTCGGAAAAACCTTAAGTTACCTTTTATTGCCAACTCCCTGTATTCTGTTGAATCTAAATCTATAGCTTTAGAAGAAACACCCTTTCACAAAAGGCCAATGCTTTCAAAGGGACACGATTTAGATTTCATCTACTTGAAATTACCAGAACCTGCCCGTAGAGATGTTAAATGATTGCGTTTGTTGCTGTGCCCGGGAACCAGTGTGTCCCTTGTGTGTGTGTGTGTGTGTCTGTGTGTGTGTGTCCAATCCCAACAAGACAGAAGAGATTATGCGTCATGATGTGACAAGAGAGACAAGGGGAATGTATTTGTACGTATTCTCTCTCTCTGCTTCTCCGTCTCTTCCTCTCTACCTCTCCTTCTCCCTCTCTCCCCCTCTCCCCCTCTCTTCCTATCTCTCTCTCTCTCTTCTGTTTTTCCCTCTCTCTGTCTCTGTCTCTCTCTCTCTCTCTTGCTCTCTGTTTCCCCCTCTCTCTCTCTCTCGTGGGGAGGTAAAACATGAAAAAAACTCATGAAGCGTGGAGGTAATTACATTTCCCATTTGAATGACACACACATCAGGACAATGACAAAATCACCTTCACTGCATACCATCAGGGGGAGGTGTGTGCGTCTGTGTGTGTGTGTGTGTGTGTGTGTGTGTGTATACATGTGTGCGTGTCTGTGAATGTGTGTTTGTGTGTGTACATCTATTACTTCTCTCCGTTATCGTGTTATGAGTACAAATAAATGTAGGGATGACTATTCGACAAACAGCAGGAATAAAGCCACGTTGTAATTAGTGAGACTAAAATATGCTTTACGAATAGAGGAAATTCTCAGACTTCTGTTCCTCCCTGACCTTTCTGTGGCATCGTGTCTCTTCCACGATGAATAGCCGAGCAGGGCCCGAGGCTTTCTGCCTCACTGTGATACCAGACAACACAATGCATTACAGACAAAACTATTAGCATTTTGGGACAATGATAGTCAGCTATGCAAATGTTGGTGCAAACGTGCATGGGCACGCGCGCACGTGTGTGTGTGTCTCTGTTGGCGCACTGGCTATAATTGAACAATAAATCACCTTGTGTTGTCAATTGCAAATGCTAACAGCTGGTATTTGATCACAGGAAGCGCTGCTACATTTTTATTGAACACTGCTTTATTAAAAGGGCTGCAAGTGTGTGTTTATGTGCGTTTGCGTGTCAACACATCTGCATGTGTGTTTGTGGTGTTTGTTTGAGTGTATGCATGTTTGTCCATGATGTGTGTGTGCGTGTGTGTGTGTTTGGGTTAGTGCTGCACGATAAATCGAATCGCAATCGCGATATCAGCCTTTGCGATTGTATAACAGCAAATGGCTGGGATTTAATTTATTTTTTTTTATTATTATTCGTTTTTTATATGTATTTCCTTATTTATTCTATATTTATTTCATTTAGTTGTACTATTGAGAAAACCTAAAAAGTTTGCACAGCAGAAATTCCATTATTTTTAAAATTATGTATTTTTTATTATTTATTTAATTTTGTAAAATATTGTTACTTTGAAAACAGTACTGTATAAATTTTTTTAGCTTTTGTATTTTTTTATGCTAGTTTAAGTTTGTATGTTTGAGTTTAGAAAGAAACATTTTAAAATTATCAGTAATCTGTGTTCATTTTCCTTGATACCCAAGCAAGTAGACTCATGACATCATTTGTTTATTATATCGCAATCGCAAATCGCAATATTGTCCACAATAATCGCAATACGACTTTTTCACCAAATCGTGCAGCACTAGTTTGTGTGTAGGCCTGTTAGCCCATGATGTGTGTCTGTGTGTGTGTGTGTGTGTGTGTGTGTGTGTGTGTGTGTGTGGTTGTGTGTGTTTGTGTGTATGCATGTTTGCCCATAATGTCTGCGTGCGTGTGTGTGTGTGTGTGTGTGTGTGTGTGTGTTTGTGTGTGTGTGTGTGTGTGTCAGTGTGTGTGTGTGTGTGTGTGTGTGTGTGTGTGTGTGTGGGTGAATTTGTTACTTCTTCTGTGTATGAAGACACTTGCCATGGCCAGACAATCTTACAGGAGATCTATACTGTGAGTGTGGGTTGGTTTGTTTGCGTGTGTGTGTGTGCGTGTGCGTGCGTGTGTGTGTGTGTCTTCGTGCGCTTGTGTGTGTGTGTGCGTGCGTGTGTGTGTTAGCAGCAGTGTGCTGAGCGGCCCCTGTACTCCAGAGGGGCCCCTGAGGACGCTCATTAGGCACGCGGCCCTGACATACGGACATCCTCCTCTAGACATACGGACATCCTCCTGACGCGCGGAACATTACCAACGGAAAAAAATAACCCTGCTCTTAGAAAGATGAGACTGAAAGAGATGAGACGAAAAACACACAGTTCACTTATTATATTTGAGAGATGGCACCTTGCTAAGTAAAAAAACACATTTGTTAAAACGCTGTGTGTGAGTGAAGCAGGAGAAAGTAGGGCAGTGGCCCCGGGGTGCCAGCAGTCAGCCGCTCGCCCACAGCAGAAGTAGTGGAACTTCCAGGTGGACAAAGGGAAGCGCTGGCCCATTATTTCAACACAACCATCCAGGCTCGCAAATGAGCACAACAATGGGCCAAACCCTCTGGCTCACTGCCTCTGTGGTGCCAATGCAGGACTTCTCCTCCCCCCCACCACAACCCTCAAGGCTCCCAGGGCCGGTCCTTGGAACCGCTACATGGCCACTAGTACCCTCAACCCTGCTGTAGTACCCTAATTCAGCTTGGGGGCAGCCCGACGTTCAGCAGCACCGGGGAAGCCATCTGATTGGCCAAGGGCTAACCTGATGAATGAGCGGTGGAAGCCACTCTGACACGCCTGGAGCCATTTTGAGCTAACAACCCTTCCTCCTGATGGACCAGAGAGGACCGGGCCACACATTGTTTGTCAGGGGTCGAGGGTGAGAGTCTAACCCTCTTATCTGGGATCCCCTTAGAAACAATAAGGAGCAGGTGGAGAACACAGTGCTAGCACGCGGGCTGAATATGAATTCACCAGCCAGGGGAGTCCAGGGGGTGTCTTGCCGGGGTCTTGGTCTTGCCGGGGGGGTGGTGGTTGTTCCAATATTATTTTAGAGACGAGTTGTAAAAGCAGGAGCACAGTCGATAAAAGGCACTCTGAAGCTGCTTTCACACCGCCGCGCGGCAACTCGCCGCTTCATTCATTTCAATGAGGGAAGGGATGCAGAGGGGAGGCGGTTGCAAAAGCGGCTGTAAACCAGGAAGCGGTTGCTGCCCACGTGAAGCGCCCTGCCGCTCAGCTTTCCCCGTGTTGAAACCTTCGGTGGCCGCTTTTGAAAACGCCTGGCCCTTCACACCACTGCGCTGAACCCTCCGGCAGCAAGGCGGTTATAAGGGCGGTTGCCGCGCGGCGGTGTGCGGATTTTTTGCCGGGATAAGTGAAAGAGCGCTATAGTGACCACGATGTCCATTGTTGTTCCTTGTGTAGATCACTCTTGGGCTCCTGGGTTTAGGCTATACTAGACCCTTGATGTATAGCAAAAAAAGGAGTGCACGGATTAGATTCAAAATAAAGTATCTTCATCTATTTATGAGTCTGATTCCAATGCTCAATCAAACAAATATTCAAAGTAATTAATATTGTTAAAAAATGAAAAAAACTAAGACAGGTCAAGACCTACAAGACAAGCAAGGTCTAAAGAAAGTGTGCTTTTCCAGCCAAAACCACCCCCAAGGCCTCAGGTCCTTTCCTTTTAAGAACAACCTGCCCTGTAGGGGGAGCACACACAACACACACATCAATTAACAAAACAAAACGCACACACAATACTTAAAACGACAACTAAATGAAAACAAAGGAATTGGCTCCTACAAGCGTGCTATATCCTTTATGTGTTTAATCGTCTTGGTTGAGGGTGTTCCTGAACTACGACAGCAGCGGCGTGGCAGACACACGTTTTAGAAGAGGTTCAGTCTGCATGCAGCCTCCTCCGGGGACTGGGTGGGAGATAACCACCATTTTACACCTCCAGAATTTAAATCACAGCAGATGACATGCGCAAATACTTAAAACACACAATCGGTATTATTTAGCATTTGCTGTGCTTCAATTTAAATGTCATGTCTAAAAGATTGACCAAAAAAAAACACAATTCCCATTTGAATTGACTCGGTAAGGGGGTTCACCGCTCTGTGCTCAGACACACACACAACACACGCACACACACACAAACACATGCATACAGAGACACACAGGGTAAGAGATAGGAATTTCAAGTAGTAGATTTACATAACACAACGTTCAATTTGCTAGTAAAATAGCCTCACTCTGATGATGTAGTTCATGAATCATTTGACCCAATTAATAACCTTAATTAAAAGTGTTGAAAACTGAATTTTGTTCAGGAACATAAATTCCTTTCAGAGTCTGAGTGCGGGAGCGACCGATTCATTCAAATAGCCTGGAGGGGAGTTTTAAATTTGAATGAAGTCATTTTCTGTTTGGCCAAATTGAAACAAATTTCTGATTGAAGGGAAGGAAGTGCTTCCGTCTATTTAGTCTGAACGATTGATTTGAGACATCCATTTGCCCAGTACAGGACTCAACCCTGATCAGTCCGATCCTTCCAGACTTCTGCTGGCCTACTGTGGCAGTGAGACCATCTCAAGACTCAACGGACAGCTCCGTAGCGGTCAAGACCTCTCCAGAGACTGTCGCTGGCACCAATCAGAACAACAGATAGGGCCACTCCAACAAGAGCGAGAGACACTGGGATAAATGGGTTTCTATTTGTCCCCTGATGTTAGAGAAACCACTATGTCAGGAGTCGGGGCTATTCTAAACCGCGGTAGACCATTTAGAAACAGCTTAGATAGCTTACTGACAGAATATTTCAGCGTTGACTGCCGGTAAGTGAAAGTCCGCCTGGGTATTGGTGTGTGAGGGGGTTCTCACAATATGCTGGCGTGTGCACTTGTTACATCCTGGCGCTTGGTGGTCCCAGAACAAAAAGTATTTACACAAAGGACCACCAAAGGGTTTGTTTGTGAATCTAGATAACCATGCGGAGTAGTGGTAGTCTCATGGGTCTCTGAATGGAAGAGAATGAAAAACAAACTGAGTACTATTGGAACAGAGTGTTGGGCATCTTTTGCCCAACATTGCCTGCGGAGAGTGAGAGTAAAGGAACCCGGCTACATGGCCGCAAGAGACCATCATGTACAGCGGTGGCTAGCAACGCGCAGACATAGGGTGGCGACCATCATGTACAGTAGTGTCTACCCACGCACAGCCATAGGGTGGCGGCCAACTACAGTGCTTTGAAGTTCAACAGATATCCACTTCCTCAGTTCGTCTTCCACTATCCTATTGGTGGATGTGGGATCCATACTTTCAACATTTCTTCGCTGTCCTAGATTGAAAGAATGGAGGAACAACTCACAGAGACGGCTTTGATATAATTTATAATTTGTCACTGGCAAGAGATATAGAGCTACAATATAATTAAAAAAGGATGCGTGGAGGCAGATTCCACTGATTATGGGGATCCCATAATCTCCATTTGAATTATGCGAGCATGCTTTTCCCCCACACACCCACAGCGTGGAGCGCCACAGTACTGCTGGGTCCTGATCGCTCTGTTCCACGGACATGAGCTGGCCAGCCTATTGCCTGATTGTAAAATACGCTTAGCTTAGTACATATCTACTGTCCATTAAGGACAGTAGATATGTCCTTAATGGTATGTTTAAATCAGAACAACCCTACGAAAATGATCCGACATTTTAGATGTCTGTTCACGTCATTTTCTGTCAAATCAAGTCAAGACAAGCGCAGCACTTATCGTGGTTATATCGATGTCAATTAATATTGTTTTAACCCTTAGAGTAAATACCAGTTTTGCTCTATTCGGCTTTTTAAGAGTAAGACGTAAGCAAACAATATACCAATTATGTTGGAAGTTGTGTTATTTTAATGCATTACATAATATATCTGTAACACTATTTCTATTTACTTTTCGTCTGGCCAGCCTAGGTCAGAGGACCAAAGCAGTCTGAACCTGCCTTGTTCAACTTGCTTGCTCTACAATCTAGGACTCCCGTGAGGACTTTTATCAGCTTGTGAACAGCCCTGGTCCACACCAGGTGCATGTGCATTGACCCTCAAACCCACCTGCAACCGAAACACACAGCCAAAGGAACTGGTGAAGTGGTCACCAACATGCTGGTGGTGTACAATACACCAGTGACCACAATAGACTGGTCTTTACACCACACTGATACGTACAATACACTGGGGTGTAAATAGGCTGTTGTTAACAGTATACTGGTATATACAATTAGTGTGTGTACAATATACTGGCACACATAAGGACTCTGTTCAATTATAGTATTTTTGCCTTGAGTTTTTCAATCCTCTCCCTATCCACGTGTGTGTCTGTTAACTGTCTGGCGCTCAGTCTCTCTCTCTCTCTCTCTCTCTCTCTCTCTCTCTCTCTCTCTCCAGAAGTCAAGCGTCGCGGATCGATAGCTGCTGACAAGTGACACCACACAAATGAGGAACATTGATTACACACTGGCAGACCTTCATGGAAACCTACTAACGCACGCAGTTACACACACACACACACACACACGCACATATACACACACACATACACATACATGTACACATGCACATACACACACGGACACACACACACGGACACACACACACACACATATACATGCACACACACGCACAAATACACAAACACACACATATACACACACACACACTGAAATGGGAAAGTTGTCAGCTGCTGTTACTAACAGAAATGTCTTACTTTTTCTAAATTCCTAATGGAGGGTGCATAGTGGTTAATTTATCTAACATATGAACCTTTTAGTGATGTAAGACAACACGTGTCAGTGTATTTGCTGCTGTCGTCCCTTCGCCTATGCTAAACACAACTGATTTTCAATAATCTCTTATATTAGGGAAATGTGCACTCTGCATTTAGGCCTTAACACGTCCCTAAACCTAGGGGAAGGGGCAGTGTGTGTCTAGTGTGTTATTGCTCTTACACACACACACACACACGCACACACACACACACACACACACACACACACACAAAACACCACACGCTCACCAACGTATCCTTAGACAACCGTTTGTGATACTGCTTGAAAAGTTAGGCAAAAATTTTGTTGCACACTGCTATCGCTGAAAGCCAAACATGGCTAACTTTTCATAAGATATCATACAAATGTTGTATGAGGCCAGCCTGCACACACACACACACACACACACACACACACACACACACACACACACACACACACACACACACACACACACACACACACAACACACACAAAAGCAGGTATTGCACATTGCAGAACTATTGTCTTATACAACAGTATCATTTGGAACAAAATAACAAAAGACTAAATTAAAATCATGCATCGTCACTTTGTTGGCTATCTTTTTATTTCCCCACAGCGGCAAAGTTCTTTCCTTGATCGTTTCTCCACTTCAGGACGTATTTGCAAAGCATGTTGAGTATGTATTTCCAGAGCAGAGCTCTGTGTGTATTTATACATTAATTATAGAATGCTTCAGTGCCTGCAGTCCCCCTGGTAAAGAAACATCAACAGCATGACGGCAAGGCCTTATTTAGTTGCTTCGGGGATAAACCTCCAGAAACAGTTTAGAGTCAATGTTAACAAAGTGCTTTTGAATTCCCGGTTTGAAATAAGTGTGGAACTTAAGCAAACATGCTGAAATAAGAGATGTGGGAGTTTGCTATAATACATTCCGTGAAGTGTTGGTAATGTGCTCCATTCTGCTGCATACCTCTCACCTAATTTTCTCTATTCATTACTTTCCAGTCCATCAAAGCTTAGCCTAGCCTAAACTAGCCTAGCGTAGCATAACCATATCCTGCCCTCAAGGTTTGAAATCTTTTTAGTTCTCTCTCCGTCTAGACTAAAGCCAAAGAGAGACAAAATAGCGTATAATGTAGAGAGCATTTGAAAAAACTAAATGGCACAAACTATGAAGGATAGTGCGTGTGTGTTAGGGTAGGCATTTCATCCCCAAGCGATTTGTGTGTGTGAGAAACCACCCATGGCTGTGTAAAATAGAACAGGGTTGACCAGCCTTGGTCTTCACAATGCTGCCTGACACACACCCTAATGCATGCACACACACACACGCACACACACACACACACACACACACACACACACACACACACACACACACGCGCACACACACACACACACACACACACACACACACACACACACACACACACACACACACACACACACACACACACCAGACACACACACACACACACACATGCACACACACACACGCACGCACGCACGCACGCACGCACGCACGTACACACACACACACACACACACGCACACACACACACACACACACACACACACACACACACAAACACAAACGAAAGTAAAGACTTACAGTACATACATACATTCGTACATACATACATAACTACATGCATACATACATAGGTAAATACATTGCCATATAAACACACTCTGTACAGATTACTGTGCAATATATTAGTGAATTGTCGGTACATTGTAGAGCCATAGAGCTGCTAGTCAATATTTAAGACATACTTTGCTGTGTGTTCTGTAACGGATACAGAATAAATCTGCCAAAATGATGCAAAGAGTACCAAAACAAAATGTATTATTTATGTGGTCCCCAAAACAGTTTTCCTTTTCCATCAATAGAGTAAAACTTAAGTCATCCTTGCCTCAGAAAGAAGTGAGTTGCTAAATCGACATTTGCATTACCGAGCCTACATTCACTAGTGTTCATCCTCCATTACTATCCTCATACCTTAGTCCCGGAGAGTTTACAAGAGCTCTACATCTGCTGTTAATGACCCTGACTGCAGAAAGAAGACTAACAAGGCATTTGGGTGGCATGTGGCTCAGAAGACAGGGCTGGTTGGCTGGTAACCGGAAGGTTGCTAGTTCCATCCTTGGTTCCTCCTAGCTGGTAAACGGAAGGTTGATAGTTCGATCCCTGGTTCCTCCTAGCTAGTGCCGAGGGGTCCCTCAGCAAGACACTTCACCCCAACTGCTTCCTACGAGCTGGCTGTCGCCTTGCGTGGTTGTCACCGGCGTCAGTGTGTGAATGTGTGCATGAGTGTGTGAATGTGAGGCGGTATTGTAAAGCGCTTTGAGTGGCCACTGGTAAGAAAAGCGCTGCATAAATGCAGTCCATTTACCATTTAATCAATGCTTAGTCTCAGGTCACTTCCAAAGATGGCGGCCTGTCCACATTGTGTGCATTTTAGTTTGGTTCTCAGCACCCCCCACCCAGCAGTGCACAGACGGTGGTACAGACTCCGTGTCTCCATGTCCACAGGTCGCTCAGGGTTCAACTAAGCCCCTCTCTCGGACGCCACACCAAGGAGGATGATAAAGGAGCAATGCTTCCACAGCCCCACACCGAGCTCCTCTACGGTAACCACGGCAACGGGGACCCCTTGGCCGGAGAGGATTCTGCAGCGCGGGAAACAAAAGCGAGCGCCACTCGCCTGCTGCGGGCCCCGGGAGACCGGGAGGCCCCCCGGTGGATAGTTGCTGCTCTGTAAGCAATGGTGGGCCCAGTTAACAGTGTGTTAATGGGATGTTAATGATGTGGAAGGCTGTTAATCTGCGGTGCCTTTATTACTCCAGCAGCGGACAGGGATTCAGCCTCCCGGCAGGAGGGGGAGAGGGGTGGGGGGGGGGGCTCACCATCGAGCCAGGAGGCTCCATGACACCCGACGTGGTGGTAGACACTGCAGGACTAACTGAGTGACAGGATGCTGTGACACACTTTTAGGAGAGCAGTCTTTCTTCAAATTTCATTCCTAATTGACAACGACAATAACTACGCCTCAATAGTTTTGTAGTTTGCAGATGTTGAGTGCGTTGATTGATTGTGTGTGTATGTGTGTGTGTGTGTGTATGTTTGTGTGTGCGTGTGTGGGTTTGTGTGGGCGAATGGCTGACTGAGTTTTGATTGAGGGCTGGTTCTATGGGGAAACATACCATATGTATCTTGCCCATATGAAGGAAGTAAGGGTGTAAAAGCCGAGAGGCCTACATTCTGACATCCACATGTGTTACTCATATGGACCGTCTGCCGCGCGTGAGATGAACCTTGGCTACTGACTCCAAGTCGCCCCGTTAAAAGCTCTAAACCCCTCTAACCTCCGCCCAGCTCATCCTGAGAGGAGGAGGCGGGGGTGGGCTTCATGACGTCAACAAAGAAGAAAGGAGATGCCTTCCTTTGCTCTACATGTTGAGGCAATTAGTAAATGTCACAGTCAAAGTCAAACATTGTCTACCTTATAAATGTATTTACCATATGCTTAAAGGAAGTATGGTCATTATCTTGCCTTAATAATGGAAATAGGAGGGCTCTATGATGGCCAGAAAGAGGAAAGGAGCCCCCTTCACTCTTTTTCCCATTTTACTTATACTGACTTATATGTTAAGGTTAACTAGTTAAAGCTATGTATTCCACAATCACAGACAGTGGACTTGTTTACAATGGTTTGAATGTATGCTTATTGTTTGAGTAGAAGTGATGGAAAATGTGCAAATCCATGTCACATCTTTATGTTAACTCATCCATATGGTATCGGCATTAGTTCTCTTCTATTATACATCCACACTAAACTCAAGTCCTGTCGTTAGGGAACCCTCTGGGTCAAGGGTACCCTAACCACAGGACTTTAGGGTACCCTCTGGGTACACCGCGTTAGGCTAGGGGGTACCCAAACTAATGTGGGGTATTCTGAGGGTACACCAACTTTTTGTACTCAGAGGGTACCCTGATGTCCTGTACCCAGAGGGTACACCAACTTTGTGTACCTAGGGCGTACACTAACCCAGAGGGTACCCTAATGTCCTGTACCCAGAGGGTACACTAATCCAGAGGGTACCCTAACGTCCTGTACCTAGAGGGTACACTAACCCAGAGGGTACCGTAACGTCCTGTACCCAGAGCCTACACCCTAACCCAGAGGGTACCATAACGTCCTGTATCCAGAGCGTACACCCTAACCCAGAGGGTACCATAACGTCCTGTACCTAGAGGGTACACTAACCCAGAGGGTACCCTAACGTCCTGTACCCAGAGCCTACACCCTAACCCAGAGGGTACCCTAACGTCCTGTACCTAGAGGGTACACTAACCCAGAGGGTACCCTAACCCAGAGGGTACCCTAATGTCCTGTACCCAGAGGGTACACTAACCCAGAGGGTACCCTAATGTCCTGTACCCAGAGGGTACACTAACCCAGAGGGTACCCTAACGCCCTGTACCCAGTGGGTACCTTAACACCCTGTACCCAGTGGGTACCTTAGCGCCCTCTACCCAGAGGGTACCCTAACGCCCTGTATCCAGTGGGTACCTTAGCGCCCTCTACCCAGAGGGTACCCTAACGCCCTGTACCCAGTGGGTACCTTAGCGCCCTCTACCCAGAGGGTACCCTAAAGCCCTGTACCCAGTGGGTACCCTAACGCCCTCTACCCAGAGGGTACCCTAACGCCCTGTACCCAGTGGGTACCATAGCACCCTCTACCCAGAGGGTACCCTAACGTGTGTGGACAGGTGCAGCCTTGTTTGGCCTGCGGTTGATGTAGATGTGTACGTCTGAAGGAGGGTTTAGCTTCTCGGACACCCAGCTTGACAACACGGTGTGTGTTGCTCTTCCCATACAAGAACATTCACTACACATCACCATGCCAACGAGCGTGGTTCGTCACCATGGAAATGACACCTCACAAGTCCTTCCCAGAACTCTCAGCCTAAAGCATTATTTTGTCTTTATCACACAGTTTGAGCCTATTTGAGCTGAAACTAGGGATCAATTACTTTATAATGACTATTATATGATAATAATTACCCATCATTATTTCCCTAGCAGCTGTTTTAAATGTCAGGAAGACCCAAAAGCTTTGCTCTGCCCTTTGATTTAAATTAAACAAAAAATGGTTAACCATGAATAATACCTAAAAACAATAGTGCTAACAGGGTGAATTATGCTTGGGACTGCTATGAGATGAAGCAGCTGCTGAGCGTTGGACTGACTTATGAAGCATTAGTTAATACTATATCAGTTAATACTGATATATCCAGAGAGCCGTACGCGCCCCCTTGATTAAAGACCTACTTTACATCGCCTCAGGGCATGACGTTTCTTTGACAGAGCTCAGCCCTGCGATGCCGTGCCCTGATTGGTTCACAAGTTTGCTGGGCTACGATTGGCTATCGAATTGCAACCGTGGAGACGCTAATGTGACAATTTGTCAAGTTGGATGACGTAAAAAAAAGGAAAAAGATAAAAGAAATAGCTAGGTTTACTGGGCTGACATTAAAACACTCAAGAGAAGGCAGAGGAGGAGGAGGAAGTGGAGAAAGGTCATTCTGTCGCGCCCAATCAGGGTCACAGAAGAAGGAGACGACACGAGAATACAAAGGCTTCGGAACTCCAACACACACATACACACACACACACACACACACACACACACACATACGTATAAAGCGCACAATCCCAGGCGTGCACGAAACAGACACCGAGTGTGAATACACGTTGGAGATAGTAAGGTGCACGCTGGTCACATCCGTCGTCTGCAGTGGTTCACATTTCTCCTCTCTCCTCGCCGCAAGGAGTGGAACAAATGACTCTCCTGTCAGGACACGCCGGGCGTGTGGGGTATTTAGGCCACATAAATGTTACTCTGACTCACGGCATAAGTCCTGGTCTCCCCACTCTCCTTTACAAAGTCCATTTCGTCTTTTCTTTTCCCTATAATTCCTCAGTTTCCAGAATCTATCCGTCTGTTTTAATTCCCTTTTGTCCGATTGGTGATGCCGTCTTCCCCTTCTTAACCTGTGAGTCAGGCTGTTGTGTTTTCAGAGACCCTCTCCCCGTTCCTCGCTCTGTGCCTGATAATCCTGTGATGCCGGTGGAAGAGAGGGGTGGTCCCCTCCCACTGACAGATGAAGCTGACGTCGTACGCCATGTCAGAGCCCATCAGCTCAGCAGCACAGTGCTATTGTGCAGAGATCTCCTGGACAACAGCCCGGGTGCGTCATCGTGTCTTCAAGAGGAAATCAAGGTGGTTTCGGTGTGTCGGGCTGGCAAGAGTTGCACCGAGCATATTCAAATCCGTGCTCATTTGATATTTACAATGTTGTGCTATGGATTAGGTTTATTTTTGAATGTGGAAACAGCTGCCCGATTCTGTAGAAGGTAACATTCAAATTAAAAGTTTTTGGGTGAGAGTTATTCCCCAGAAAAAATAGTGGTAATCAATTGTAACCTTTAATAGAAAACAGAATTTTGCAACTTTGCAGTTTCTTTTGCAGTCAATTCTCAGTCAATTTGTTCTGCTCACTTTTTATTCCTGGATTTCCCCAGAAAGTTGGATACATGAAATGATATAAAACTATGAAAGGCTGCAGTTCCTGGCTGCCATCCTGGAAGTGCCCGTTCAATAAACCCTGTTGATGTGTGCCGGGCGGCTGGGCTCACACTGTCTGCTGGTTCACCTCCAGTCAATCCATGTTGACTGGAGAGCCATTAGCTGGCAGGGTCCCAAGGTAAACCTGTTAGCACACGGAGGACGGCGTCGATACCGTTCTCCTGAGGGATGAGGTTTGGGGAAAATACTTTAATTATCAGGTAATTGAGTTAGAATCTGCTGAGCAAGTTTTTAATTATTGTTGGATGAAAAACATGAATGGGTTGTGCAGTGTTGCTTATGTGGAGGGTGTTGGTTAAGAATAGGTGGGAGGGGAGAGAGAGGAGAATGTGTGCGCGTGTGTGTGTGTGTGTGTGTGTGTGTGTGTGTGTGTGTGTGTGTGTGTGTGTGTGTGTGTGTGTGTGTGTGTGTGTGTGTGTGTGTGTGTGTGTGTGTGTGTGTGTGTGTGTGTGCTGAAGGATTGCTGACTCATCAGGCCTGACCAAATGGCCCGGCTACAGCCAGCTACACAAAAACCTTCTCTTTCAACTCATTTACTCTCCATCTCCCTCCCTCCCTCCATCACACAGCCGTGCAGACAGAGAGAGAGAGAGAGAGAGAGAGAGAGAGAGAGAGAGAGAATGAGGTTTATAGAGTGAGTAGCCTGATGTGCTGAGCTATAAATCATTGTGTCAGCAAACAGCACGTATCAATCTCTCACACACGCACGTGACTGCGCACACACAAACACGCACACACACACACACACACACACACACACACACACACACACACACACACACACACACACACACACACACACACACAAACACACACACAGTATCGGGTGCAGTTTTCCCACAGGTCCTTCATCTACTCATTTGAGCGACCTGAAATCAGCCGTATTTGCTTGCTGAAAAACAAAGAGTACAACACACATACACAAACACAAAGAAACACACACACAGCTACCCAGCCAGAAGGAAAAATAGCTGTTGAAACGTTGCTGCAAACGATGGATCCGTTGAATCTCAAGGTGTCTGAACCAAAAACAGGTTTGATATCAATGTCTCTAGATACGTGAATATCATCGCAGGGGTTTAACTGCCCATTGTGCTTTTGGTGTTCTTTTGGAGTTTTGAGTGAATAGAAGTAAGTAGGCTTATCTCTGGCTATAAAACAACCAAAAGTATCATATATTTCAAACATGTGAAGCAATGAGTTACATTGTTGTTCAGAATCCCCCCCCGCCCCCACCCAGGTATCGTGTTTATCCATATGCGCTTGTTTACGTCTCAGAGTCATCGTTTCATCTTCTGCAACATGCATGCATATGTCCTGTGGGGAATTAAAGGAGAAGGATCCATGAGGAGGCTGAAGCCCGACAGGAAGTGACTCACAAAGCCTTGGCAAACGCTCCGTCTCGCGGCGCCTCACCCGGCGGCTCGGTTGCAAGACTTTGAGCTGAGTTCCTCCTAGACCTACACCCTAAAGATCACACGTGTATATCTGAGAATCAGGCCTCTCTTTCATGAAAAGTTATGAGCAAAATGCACATGAACTTTTTTTTAATCTCATATGGGCCCTGGTGCGGGCTCCTTTTTTACCTTTTGACCCCACGCTTGAAGACCTTGTCGACAGGCCAGCTGTGTTAAAAAATTCATAAGGCATGAATTTCAATCTCCATCACACCAAAAATGTGGAACTGGCAATTGCCCGCTGTTTAATGCCAATTTACTCCACAGTCGGAGGTCACTCCCCTTGTCCCTCCCTTTCGAGGTGTCTAGAGATGCCAAAATCCATACACAGGTTCCCCTTGATCCCGGGAATGACATATCCGAACATATGGATTCCTAGCCTTCCCTAAAGGACCTCTTAGAAGTGTGGCTCGCGAGACCTAATTTGTCAGAATGTGGCATTCTGAGGATAGGAAGGTCCTTCCGCACTGAGACTTGACACCCTGCCCTCGGTCATATAGTAGTGGTCAATATGAGCATAACGGGCCCCACGCTACGATCTGCCACCCTGACGGGGGGCCTGCTGCACATTCACACACACACCGTTTAACGGCAACCTAGACCTCTTCTCACACACTAAATAATGTGGTTGATAATTTAGGTCATTTAAAAAGATTCCACATTACATCTTTAGAAATTCTAAACTATTAATCTTGTTGTCTATTCCTTATTCCTATAAATATGCAGCTTGCCAACATCATTGTACTCAAAATCATAAATGGTCAATACACACAAAGCATGAAGAATAAGATGAGGGGGTCATTGCCTTGGCCGCACTCGGGGAGGCGCTCTGTCTGGCGCTCCTCAGAATATCTGTCTATTTCCTGGCCAGCAGAACCTAGTTTACGACCAAAACTAAATGATTTGCGTCAGCTCAGCTGCCCCACGTAACACTGTTATGGCAACGAGTGCATTGAGGAGTAAAAGCCGGTTAAACAATTTATCTGTAGATCAGTTGTTCCTCAAACCCTCATCTTTTGGTCTTTGTAAATTACACTTTCCAGAGAACTCAAACTGGTAAACAACGTAGACTGTGCTTACTTGGTATGGGCTACATTAATGTTCCTCATCACAGCGTCCTGCTGTTATCACAGCAACCTCTAACAGATCGTCAGGGGCTATTCAGAAGATGAGAAGCTCGAACCCATACGGTGATGCAAACCTATACTATCTAAATGTTCATATGGAACACATTTCTGCTTCATCCGTGATTTGTAGAAACTTAAAAATAGAACACGCACGCACGCACGCACGCACGCACGCACGCACACACACAAACACACCAGAGGAGAGGGGCAGCTTGTTCTAGCAGAAGGCATCACGTGAGATAGGAAAGTGGGGGGGAGACATGGAGGAGGGGGGAGGTGATGGAGGAGGATGAAAGAGCAAAAGAGTGGAGTAGAGGGGCAGGAGTGAGGAACTGCTCCTGGGGTTCGGTACAGGCAGAGAGAGATTCAAACGTTCCGGGCAGGGGCTAGCAGGCTGGCTGAATGGCTGATTCACTGAAACTAGGGCCAGTTCATAACAGGCAATACTTCAATCTCCCATCCCCTCTCCAAAACGTCATCCTTTAAAGCCTTCTACACAACTTACACCAACACACGACCGCGGTATTCACCGCGGCCTCAGCATCCGTCATTAAAACATGCCGCAGTCTATCACAACCGCACACGTACACATAACGCATCACACCCCAGCTCGCTCTGTAGTTTAGCGTCTCAGACCTTTGCGGTCCATTATCAGCATGCAATCAGATAAAACAGTGGT
>NC_136943.1:19960830-19963330 GCF_949987615.1 Pollachius pollachius | reverse complement strand
GGCCTGAGTGAGTGTGAACTGCTTTCCCCCCACCACTTCCTGTTTATTATGCCTGGGCCCATTAAAATGTTTACACGATTCAGCACATTCTGAGGGTTTGGTCAAAACAGATCGCCCATGAGGCCGGACTCTAGGACGGGTCTATAGGAGCTGGAGGGGAGCACGGAGGAGAGAATGGATCAAAGATAACAGGAGACTGCGGCTGAAAGCCGGGCAGTTCTCCCACTGCCCTCCTCTAACACTAGCAGCCCATCTCTTTACACGCCTGCCAGATGCAGTACCGACCGGTCCATGGGGGGCAGCATACTGCAAGACTGATGACACAATTTAGTGCATGCACTGGCCTTTTAAAGAAACTGCTAGCAAGTGTTCTGTCAGTTTAACGCGTTATTAATGGCGTGAAAACCAATTTTAAAAGCGTTATTTTTTTTATGGCGCGATTAACGCTCTTTTGGCTTGGCAAACGTTGGAGTTTTTTCCCCTGCTGTCTAGCAACAACTCACGTTAGAAAAACTACAACACCATACCGGATCTAGCTACACCGGAAACAAAACAACAAGCACGCCGCACAAACTTGTTGGAGCAAGCAAGGATATGCAGCGGGTGAAAACCTCCTTAATGGTGTGTGTGTGTTTGTGTGTCACTCTGTTCGAGCCTGCACAAGAGTTCAATGTTGTCATTAGCTGTTACGTCTTTCTGACCAATCGCAGTTCAAGGCCCACCTGGGCTGTACCACTTCGGGAGGGGCCGCTCAGTTACTCCCCTCTAGACAAAATCGACTTGGTTGCGATGTTGACAGTTTGTGAGTGTTTCGGCTGTTGAGTGAGTGAGAAGTTGCGGGCGCACAGCTCAGAATGCCGGACGGCGCTGCAAGGAACTTTTATAAACGCAATATTGTTATCCCGCAGTAATCAGCCCGACAGCCCCGAAACGTTTACGGCCCACCGGGAATTCTCCCGACTCTCCCGATTACCACTCCGCCACCGTGTGTGTGCGTGTGCGTGTGTGTGTGTGTGTGTGTGTGTGTGTGTGTAGGCGTTATTCGATAGCCTATAATGTGTATAGGCCTACGTACGGTAGGAATATTCATACTGGTTTAAATAATAAATGTTATAGTATTTCCCATCTTTGCTGAGCAAGAGTTTTGTTTGAAAGTTCAGTGATTGTAACAAATAAAAGCCCGGGCTATTGAAGTTTTACGGTAGGCGTACCACTGTCATGCACCTACCCGATGTCAGGTGGACCGGGTTGAATTCACTGCGGGTCTACTGTCCTTCTCAACACTCTCTGATCTCACTAAAAGGCTAGCAGCACGAAATAAAGGGATATTTAAAATAGAAAAAAAAAATTGATTAATCGCGAGTTAACTATGACATTAATGTGATTAATCGCGATTAAATATTTGAATCACTTGACAGCACTAATATATATATATGTATATGTATATATATATATATATGTATATATATATATATATATATATATATATATATATATATATATATATATATATATATATATATGTATGTATGTATATATATATATATGTATGTATGTATATATATATATATATATATATATATATATATATATATATATATAAATATTATATCTGTAGGGTTATATATATATATATAATATTCCATAATATTTTTTATAAGGCAAATCTATGGAAATGAAAGCTTAAAACAATCAACAGATCCTCAATGAATTGAGGGAGGCTGTGCCAGAGAGACGATGAAGGCAAGGTCATGGAGTGAGGAACAGCTGGACGGTCTTATTCAGTAAGGCTTCAAAAGTTCAACAGTATCAGAAGGAGCCAGGCCATGCAGAGCCTTAGAGGTGACGAGGAGAATGGTACAATCCATCCTAAATCACAGACTGTAGGCATGCAAAACCAGCCTGGTTAAGGCAGAGGGAGCAGAGGGAACTACAGTAGTCCAAAGGGGAGAAGTTAAGGGAGAAATGAGTGATTCCAGATCTTTGGATGACAATATGGATTGATTTGTGCATCGTTTCGTAACTGGAAAAAGCATAAATGAACAACCTTGGTGATATTTTACTCAAGGTCCAAGTGCTTGTCAAAAAGTACAACAAGATGTTTCAAGGAGGCTTTGATGTAGTTAGCCAAGGGGAGAATACACTGACCAAACCCCGGGAAATGTGGGGCCAATCACAAGGAGCTCTGTTGTGTCAGGGTTCAGTTGGAGGACATTTAGAGGCATTCAAACGGTAATGGCAGCTAAACCATTATGAAGGATGGGTCAGATTTTAAGGGTGTTCTGTTTGGCAAGAAGAATCCAGCTAATGAACGGCTGAACAGATGATCCAGGGGAGGATGTAAAGGGAGAAAAGGACTGGGCCAAGAATCAACTCCTGAGGGACTCCCCATGAAAGAGGAGCAGGGGAGGACACATTATGGTTGAATTAAACATTTAAATGTCTGAAAGCCAGAGGACAACCACTCGGGAGCAGAAACAAATAGACAGACCTGATTGCC
>NC_136943.1:19930830-19955830 GCF_949987615.1 Pollachius pollachius | reverse complement strand
TATGTGGCAGACACACACCAGTTGTCCACCACAGACATACCCATCCGCTGTCCTCTCTGTCTCACCTTGTACCAGGTCATGGTGGGCTGCTTGAAGGGCGCCATGTAGTCCTTGATGTCCGGGCAGGTGATCATCTTGCTGCGCGTGATCTCCGCCTTCTCCAGGTGTCGGATCTGGCTGCTGAAGCACCGTCCCTCGTCGCTGTCCACCACCGTCATGGACATGGACACCTTCATGCAGTACGTCGAGTTCCTGCAAGGGCAGAACACACACACACACACACGCACGCACACACACACACACACGCACGTCAACACAGACCCAAGGGTTTCAAACCTGCACCATGAACGCATTTGTATTAGCAACCCACAGGGGGCTTGAGTCATAGCGAGGACCGTTTTCCGGACAATGTTGAGGCGTCTGAAGGATGTCAAGACTTAATTATGACGAGGAAACCTAGGCAGGCTTAGTAAACTGATGATTTATAGGGAAAGTGTCTGGATGGATTGAATCGTGGATTGGAGCAGGAAACATTATATATGTGTTAATGGAGCAAATAACAGCAGTAGAAAAGTGATAAAATGTCGGTTCAAATGCAATGAAGACATTGACCCGATTGTTTACATTCCTCATCAACCACACAGATACTATTGAACAATCGGTGAGCTACTAAAGAGTCCAGCTCAACATTCTCTATCCAGGCATAAGCAATGGAGCCTCCACTTTTTCCTCCAACTCACTGAGCTTCCAGGAACATGTAACACAGAGAGGACATCAGCTTTTTAGACAGCGATCCCAGAATGGCTGTTTGTTGTTGATTGCGATGCCCCTGTGCTGATCACATGTTCCGGGTGTGAGGTGTGTCCGCTATCATTATGAGACAGGAGACAGACATCTCTGAGTCCACATGTTGCCTTATTGATCCCACTGTGGACTGCTGCCTGTATTGACTTGTTATGTCTGTCCAAAGAGGCAGATGCTTTCAGTCATGACAGCTCGGTGAGGACTATTATATATGTTCATGATGTATTTCCCTCCTGCCACGACATCAAGTACATTACAAGCACTGACGCAATCATTTCACACTCACTTACTGCAGTCCATGATCTTAATGCATATACTGTATGTGCGGAACCTCTTCCCCAGTATATAATTGTGTGTGTGTGTGTGTTTACATATGCGTGTGTGTGTGTGTGGGTGTGTGTGTGTGTGTTTACATATGCGTGTGTTTGTGTGGGTGCGGGTGTGTGTGTGTGCATGTGTGTTTATGTGAGTGTGTGTTTGTGTGTGTGTGCATGCGTGTGTGTGTGTGTCTTTGTATGTGTGTGTGTCTTTGTGTGTGTGTGTTATGTATGTGTGTCAGTGTCTGTGTGTGTCTCTGTTTGCGTATGTGTGTGTGTCTGTGTGTGTTTGTGTGTATTGCATGTGTAGCCATTTCAAGTTCACCTCTAGTTGAATAAACACACACATCATCCACCCACAAAAGGCAGCATCGATCTACGTCCTTTTCTTTCCCGGTACATAGAAGCACTTTTCTCACTCTCTCCCCTCCGTCTCCCCTCGATGTCTCTCACTCTCCTTGGCGTTCCCATCCCCCCCCCCCAACAACATACAACACTCACCTTCCTGGCCCCCTAAACCAAAACCCCTCATCTAAGAGGATCTCAGCCACTTATCCCATCAAAGGTGTATCTGTGTGTTTGTGTGTGAGCGTGTGTGTGTGTGTGTGTGGGTGTGTGTGTGTGCTTTGTATTGTGTTGGAGTTAACGCTACCAAATTGAGTACTGAACGGAATATATGAAATGCCTTTTTATTCACCCACCCAGCCATCCAGCCATCCATGCATCCACCCACCTGTTCATCCATCATGCCTCTCTACCTACCAGTGGTCCATACTTTTGGAGGGATTTCCTTCCAATCCCTCTACCTATTTATTTTCCTGTCTTCAAACGTGCGCTATATGCAAGATAGAGAATATGTAATTATTTTATTGTTTGTTTACATTTCTTTTGGTCTTGCAGACATAACTGATGAAATGAGAGCAGCCTGTGCCATTGAGCTTTCCTTCATTACATGCTGCATTAAATGTTTCTTCATGTTTGATAAGCTGTGTGGGTTTGTGTTAACATGTATGTGTGCGTGTGTGCATGTATTATGTGGTGGGGTTGTACTCAGGGGTTGTGCTGGTAACTCTTGAAGTCAAAGTCCTCGTAATGCCATTAAAAGAGTCTCTCTCTCTCTCTCTCTCTCTCTCTCTCTAACAAGCTTATTGAGGAGCAGCCTCAGAAAAGTCCCAGTCAATTTAGTGCTGGTCAGCACTTCATATCCGCACGCTCTAATTGGAAAAAACTCGACATTTATGTCTGGCCGTGTGGCCGTGTGCAGCCAAGAGTATCTTTATTTCCCCAGAGATTGACCTGTGTGCTGTCATTCCATTGTGAGGAATTGTATCTATGTGAGCATCATTGCTTAAACAGTCAAAATATAATTACAATTCACCCGAGTCTGCGTGGCAAGAGCTCCTTTCCACCGTGCTTCTTAGATGTGTGCGAGGACACTTTCATATTCAAGAGCGGTTCTCAGAAAGCAAATTCTAATTACTAAAATGGAAGAATAATTAATCTTAATAAGCAACATGTATCCAACTGTCTTTCTCCCCATCGATAAATCAAGCGCGCCCCTCGATGCAATTACCCTCCGACAACCCGGGCAGACTGCTGCAGGGTGCGTTGAATTATGCTGCTAATAGAGGGAGATATATCCTGGCCAGCAGGCTCCATGTTTACACCTGGACAGAGCCAGGGATACGTTTGAACATCAATCTGTCTAACGAACGCCACCAGCCCCCGCGCCCCTCACACACTCACACACAGACAGATGCACATGCATGCAAACGTACATAGACACACAACACACACACCAACATACGTACACAAGCAGGTTCAGCTGAGCTTTCACCCACAGGTAAATGAAATAAACACTACTGGGAGTTTATGAACAAACTGCATATTTAATACAGCTGATCTTCAATGGAATAATTTAGCGTTGCTATCTGTGGGGTGATAATGATTTCACCTCAAGCTTCTTTTGAAATTATACAACTTACCATTTATCAATAAATTGTCAACCAGGTCTTTTTTTGGCAGAGATGTGATATGAAATTTGTTGATAAGAAACCCACTGAGACAGTAAACATTCACAATTTAAATTTAGGGGCTTTTTGCTGAAGCTTTAATCCAAAGAGACCTGCAACCATCTATTCACAGATTCACGGCGGAGTCAACTACGCAGGACGACGGCTGTCTCCGTCAGGAGCTGTAAGGGTGAGGCGTCTTGCTCGGGGGCACCTCGACACTCCGCTAGGAGGAGCCGGGCATCGAACTACCCACCTTCCAGGTTACCAGTCAACCCGCTCTACCTCTTGAGCTACTGCCGCCCCAGTAAAGCTGTGCAGCAGTGTGGGGCCATGATGGGGATGCGCTGGTGTTATTGTTAACAGCTCCATGGCGCTCCCCGAGGCAGGTGGAGAGGGGGGGGGGGGCCCAGACAGAGCGCCACAGATCAATACTCGTCACCGGCGATGATGACTGGCCTTGTCCGTAATGCAGCGAGCGGGCCCAGGCATCTCCCAGCACGGCCACACATGTGTTGACCGGGCCACCGACACACGTTGAGCTATGCTCACACCGAGGCGTTAGCGATCGCCTCAGCCCCTCTTTATTCTTTGCACACAAGGTCGCGTTTGAGGGGTTTAGCGGACGGCGGTGTTCACTCATTTCCACACATGTATGGTATTCTCTCTTCCTGTATCAGGGGGATGAATTTGTCGTTCAAGGGGACGGAAAACGGGTCGCCGCTCCATGTGATGAATGTCTACGTATCTATGGGGCGACAGTAGCTCAGGAGGTAACCTGAAGGTTGCTAGTACAATCCCCGGCTCCTTCTAGCTGAGTGTCGAGGTGTCCCTGAGCGAGACGCCTCACCCTGACTGCTCCTGACGAGCTGGCTGTCGCCTTGCGTGGTTGACTCCACCGTCGGTGTGTGAATGTATGAATGAATGGTTGTCGAATGAAGTCGCTTTGGATAAAGGTGTCAGCAAGATGTAAATTTATGTAGAGGAGGCCCATTTTCTGCGCGGAGGTCACCCCTTGCTCACAATAAGGCTCCCTTTGCCTTGGTTTTGTTAGCGCACTGAGCCTAGCGCTGCTGAATAACAGCATAGGCCGCTGTACAGGCGACACAGTACATGAAGTTCAGCTCAAACGTCCCGCTACAGAGTGGGGGCGTCCGGTGACTATATGGCAGGCCTGTGTGTGCTGCTGAAAACAACTTGCTGAGCTGTGAGTTAAATGGGAGGAATGTTTGCAATTCAATTGCGGAGGTGGAACTATCCGGAGAAGACAGTAATTGTGAGCCTCTTAAAGAGCCTCTTCAACGTAATAGGTTTCGCTTAAGGAAGATGAATGGAGCCATTTTACAATTTTACAGCATTCAAGCATTGCAACTTAAAAAAAAAATACTGAACACAGGTATGACAAGCAAAACACGGCCTTGAAGGATTTGAGAGATGTACAAGCTATCCCGGCACGGCAAAAGATCAAAGAGTTGGAGGAAGTTAGCAACTTATCACTCTGATAAATAAAGCCATCTGGCTCTCCGGCAGCATTCTTCCTGTGGAAATATAGCCTTGTATATTTGCTCCTTGACCTGGAGTATCTGTTAGATAAATCCCACAGTCGTATCAGAAGCTCATCTTTGCTATGCTGTGTACACCTCACAGACCCAAGTCCAACACGATCTTATCTTCTAACTCCTCCATTGTCAAATCATTCTTTATCACCTCCCCTCCTCTCATCCTCCTCCTCTCCGCTCTCTCCTCCTCTTCTCCTCTCTGCCCTCCTCTCCAACTCCTCTACTCTCTGTCATCCTCCTCTCTTCTCATCTCCTCTCCTCTCTGTCCTCCCCCTCTCAACTCCTCCTCGCATCTCTGTCCTCCCCGTCTCCTCTCTGTCCTCCTCTCCTCTGTCCTCCTTCTCTCCTCTCCGCTCTTCTCCGTTCCTCTCCTCTCCTCCTCTCTCCTCTACTCCCCTCTCCTCTCTTTCCTCCCCCTCTCCTCTCCTCTCTGTCCTCCTCTCCTCTGTCCTCCTTCTCTCCTCTCCGCTCCTCTCCGTTCCTCCCCTCTCCTCTCCTCCTCTCTCCTCTACTCCCCTCTCCTCTCCTCTCTTTCCTCCCCCTCTCCTCTCCTCTCTGTCCTCCTCTCCTCACTGTCCTCCCCCTCTCCTCTCCTTTCTGTGCTCCTCTCCACCTCCTTCTCACTGACAACAAAGCATTGGCGAAGTCAAAAGCAGCCCTCTTTCCTCCTTCCTGTCGGTGCGACTGGTGAGTTTGGCCTGGCTTGGCCCAGCAGGGGGTGGCTTGCTGGTTGGCGTGAGCTACAGCGTGTTCTGGGACCTGCCAACAATGGCACCACTCTTCCTCTTTCTCTTTTTTTCCTATTTGCTAATTATCCCCCTCACGTCACTGTCTCTTTCCCTCACTACGTCTCTCCGTCGCACGGAGGGAAAAGGTTAAGCATTTGGCTGACATTAAGTAAGAATACCCCTGTGAGTGTGGGTGTGTGTGTGTGTGTGAGGGTGTGTGTGTGTAAGACGGTCGGGGATTAATAAATGTGTGTCTTTACATGTATGTGTGTGTGTGTGTGTGTGTGTGTGTGTGTGTGTGTGTGTGTGTGTGTGTGTGTGTGTGTGTGTGTGTGTGTGTGTGTGTGTGTGTGTGTGTGTGTGTGTGTGCATGTGTGCATGTTTGTGTATGCATGCTGGTCTACATAGATGTGTTTGTTGTATGTGTGTGTGTGGGTCCGGTGTGTGTGTGTCTGGGGGGTTGGGTGTGTGTGTGTGCATGTGTGTATGCTAATAAAGTGTGCCCGTGCACGCATGCTGTATCCCCCGCTGTGTATGAATTTGTGAATAAAAAGTCCCATATGTTGAGAGAAGATTCATCCTTTGAAGCAACGAGTGACAGGTGCTTCCCGTTTACTAGAAACATCTCAGGGGAAGACAGCCCTGCAGGCTGATCCACAAAAATAGAGCATCGATCTTCACACATATCCAAAATTCAATTCGGTGATTCAGCCTGTGGTCTTATTAAAAAGTCCAAATATTGTTAGGGGGAGTCTGATAAAAAGCTGTGGGGAAAGATTGAATTCATAGGTCCACATGAATCGTTAATGACTAAAGCATGTAACCGTGAAAGTGTAACCCACCAAACATTAAGTAAAAAAGGTAGCCAATGTTGTGTGCACTTTAAGAGTAAGACCAGTACAGGCCGTCTGCAGCTGCAGTGGACAGGACATCGCCATTCAACCACCTGTTCTGCTGGAGAAACTGTTCACTTTTCTTCCACCATCTCATTTAGTATGGGCCATGTTTTGGACATTCAGTCAGTTCCTTGATGCTGCTGAAAAAAACATTGCAAGGTCCTCTGTATCCAGTAACACAAGAGGTATTTGGGTTTAGAGATTTTAAAGTTTTGCTTAGAGTTTTTCCTTCATTTTATTGTTGATTGAATTATTTGATTCAGTCTAAGTACGCTCCAGTTAATCGAAAAATAGTGAACTAAGATAGCATACCAATATCAATCCGGGAGAATAGATTCTGCGGACCTCTGTACTATCTTTGTGTATATTTAGCTGAGACTGGTACATTAACATCCCGATCAGTACCACAGAGAAACAGCGGCGACGTTGACCCAGCTTGCTACACAATTAACCTATGGTGTGTTTAGATAAATAAATATAAAAAAACCTTTGCATCGCTCAAGCTTTGCATGAAGAAAACTCTGTTTTGAAAGTATGCACTAAGAGCTAAAAGTTTTCAATGTACATATTTGGCATTTTCCAATGTTCTTGCTAATATGAACCAAGAACATTTGTCTTCATAAAAGATATTGACCGGCACAGTTCAGTGCACCCTAATCATCTCACATCAGACGGCTCTGGGTTATAACGATAGCATGACATTTAATCAATTGTCTCATGAAATACAAATACTAATCTCAGAGAATGACTAAAAGGCCGAAGGCAAGGGATTGCTTTTAACTGCTGGCAAATTGCTGACATCCTCCTTCCAAAGGTCAGGAAATACAAGCCGAGTTGATAAGTACTCCAAACTCCCTGAAGAGTGGCATCCCTGACACATATTCAAACCTTTCACTCAGAAGGTCTTATTAGAAGCGCACTGAGGATGAACCCGACACCTTTTCTCCTGATGGGTATTTTGGTTAGGAAAGGGCACCTGTTGGGTTGGGCAGCGAGCGATATTATCTGTATCTGTATCTGTTTAATAATCTTTATTATCAGAATCTGTCACTATAACAATCTGTATTATCTGTATCTGTATCTGTTTAATAATCAGTATTATCTGTTTCTGTATCTGTTTAATAATCTGTATTATCTGAATCTGTGACAACAACAATCTGTATTATCTGTATCTGTATCTGTTTACAAATCAGTATTATCTGTATCTGTAACTGTTTAACAATCAGTATTATCTGTATCTGTATCTGTTTACAAATCAGTATAATCTGTATCTGTATATGTTTAACAATCAGTATAAGATGAATCTGTAACTGTTTAACCATCAGCATTATCTGTATATGTTTCCGGGACTCCACCTCCATCCTCCCTTAACTAGGGGACACTGAATGGCCACTTAGGATTAGGAACTTGTGAGGCTCAGTTGCTATCGACACTTCCAGCAAAGAAAGGTAGCTATTTTGTGTCTGTAACAGAAAGCAAAGCCTTGCTTTGGCTCTCCCTCCTCGCGGGCTCAGCCTGTGTTTACCCTTGTTTGAATAGTTTTTGACCTTCATTATATGACATGTTTGGTGATTAAGTGCGTTACAAAATTCATTTTGTGAGAGGGGGAGGCCTTGTGCTTTGTGTTTCATGCGACAGAATAGCGGACCTTGTCGTGGTCGGAGAGGCTTTGAATACAGCGGTCCTCTCGGAGCAGTGAGTTCGGTGAAATATTCGCTCACAGCAAAGCAAAGTCTACAGTTCTTAGTTATCCAAAGTAGAAGACTTGCGAGCTGCAGAGCAGAGGACAAGCTATGGGACGGATTTCATTGCTCCGGTAGCTCGTCCTCTGCTCTGAGGCCAGCTAAGCTTGACACAGGCACACACGTACACACGTGCTACACACACACACACATAAACCACAGATAGACACACACACCCACAAACACGCAGGCTGGGCGGCATCTCTCCACATGATGCCTCTTTAAAAACACACTGAGACATCACACGTAGCGCATAGGTTGTTCTTATAGAGAGAGAGAGAGAGAGAGAGAGAGAGAGAGAGAGAGAGAGAGAGAGAGAGAGAGAGAGTCTGTGATCGCTGGATTGAGGAAATTGTGGTGTGGGGGGTTGGATGGATAGAAGCCCAGCATGGAACCCCCATGCACAACACTGGATTCTCATGCATTCCCAGAAATTGGATTTTTGTCCCCGGTTTCCCTCCCATTTCTCTGCTTTCCAATCTTTCCTTCCTCGTTTGCCTCCCCCCCCCCCCCCCCATTCATCTATCTTCATCTATATCTCCCTCTCTGTGCTCCTCCCTTCATCACCCATCTTCGCATTTTCCAAGCTCATTCTTCTTCCCACTCCTGCTGTCCTTTTAGCCTCTTGTATTTCTCCCCATCCATCTCTTCACCTCGCGGTCCTTCTGTCATCTACTCTGCCCTCAGTGCTGCTCTCTCTCACACACACACACACACACACACACACACACACACACACACACACACACACATACACCCACGCAGGCACAACACACATACATACACACACAACGATACACACACATAGGCACAGACACGACAACCATATACACAAGCACAAAGACGTACACACCGGCATATGCATACTCACACACACACACACACACACACACACACACACACACACACACACACACACACAGACACACACACCTCACAGGCATGGTCATTTTCCACATTTAATGGCCAATCAGTGAATTTAATTTCCTTTAATGATTGCTCATCCTCCTTTTCATATTGATCCTTGGATTACCCCCCCGCCCCACACACACACACACACACATAAAAAAAATACACACACACACACACACACACACACACACACATAGACTCTCTATCTATCTCCAGCAACATGCCCCTTTACACAGTGAATGGACATTGCACATTTGACTAACATCCGTTCAAAACCACTCAGCATCAAGTTCATCTCTTTAGCCCTCCTTCATTTTAAACCAAACTACCTTCTGTATCTACATTAGACATGTCTACCCAGCGGGCTGTGGCAGGAGCCCTCTGATCCATTGGTTTGGCTCACAAACATCGTAATAATATAAGTTAAGACACCAGAACATTCTGCTTTTTAATCCCTTTATCTTGTGTTGTTGCTGACATTTCTGTTAAACCTATTATTTCTGGGAATAAAAAGCTCAATATTTTTGTGCCTCAGCCTCTTGTGTCTCTCCTGCCTGCCTGGTGATCCCAAACACCTTCCAAAACATTGCCTTGCCAGGACACTTTGAAACACAACAACAGCTATCTGGTTGGACAATTGCTCAATTTAAACAGGCATTCACTGAAGGTCACTACTCCCAGAATTGCTTCTGTAGTATTTTACAAGATATACATGAAGGGTTTTCTTTTCTGCCTCCAGCTTTCATCTTTACAGTGCCAATATCAGGGCAATTCACCCAAACAGAGGAGAACAAATATCTGTCTCTATGCAATCTCCGTCCACCCAGAGAGTTTGTGTATGATTTGAACAGACCTCACTCCTGGCCTGCCAGCAGAATACACTGAAGGCCAGATCACTCGTGGCACTCAAATCAGACGGAGAGGAGAAACACATCAGCAGCAGCAACAGGCAGGTAACGGCTATCATCTTCACAGACCTTTTCTTGAATGCTTTGTCTCACATCCCTGTCCCCCACCTAAACTCCCCATCCATCCCACCATCCATCTGTCTCCACCTCACAACATGCATGCTAAATTAGACCAAACTAATCTATGGCCGATTCGCAAACCACACATCGCGGAGGAAAAGATTCCCCAAAAGAAACACGGACGGACTGGAATGAGAGATACAAGAGGAGAGAGCGATAGATAGCCAGGAGCTCTGTGGCAGTTGGTGATGGTGAGTTGGCGGGTGGGGGTGAGTGCGTGGGTGGGGGTGGGAACGGGGGGGGGGAATAATACAGATAGAGCCCGTCGATCTCCCTTGACCCCACTCTCACGGATAGTTAGCTCCACAGAGGCGCCTCAGACATCTCATCACACGGGCACATCTATCACCGCTGACAAGCATATGGTGGAGACGCGCGGGTGGAGGGACAGATGGAGATGAGCTCCCCATAGAGTGAAGGAGGGGAGGGAGGGAGGAAGGGACGCATGGACGGCTGGATAGAAGGATAGAGGGATGTACAGATGCACTTATGTATGGTGGATGGAGGGATGGAAGGATGGAGGTGTGGGTGGAGAGAGGAGTGAGATGTTCAAGGATGGATGGATAGATAGAGAGACCCTCATAATAGCTGTTGATGAAGGGATGAATAGATGGCCGGATGGATTAAAGATGAGTTCCTTTTCAGAGGTGTGGAGGGTTTGATTGATGGACGGGAGGACCAATGAATGCATGGGAAGGCGAATGGATTAGCTAGAAGGATCCATGAATGAAGGAGACATGAATGAAACAGTAACACACCGAGAGAAAGTCTAACCTATGGGTTAATTCAAACCTTACAATATTAATATTGATGCATATTTCTGCTTTTTACATTTTCTTTCACTGGTATTGATGACGCAGGCTGATGAATGGGAAACGCAGAGCTCAGCCGCTTCGTTGTAATGACGTCAAAGGTCAAACACGTTTGTTTAAAAAGATACGCCTGTTTGAACATTTTAATTATTTTTTAGACATCCCTGTGAAACATGGTTGGAAGGAATGAAAGAGGAGCTATGACGGAGAAGCAGAGGAGCTGGGTGATGGATTCTGTGCAGGAGCACTGTGATTATATACCAGACGCCCCCCTCTATGTCTGTAGGTATGTGTCCTGTGGCCCGGGCAATAATAGCATCCAACTTCTCAAGAGGCTGCTCGGCCTGTCAGCCTGGTTGTGTGTGTGTGTGTGCGTTTGTGTGTGTGTGTGTGCGTGTGTGTGTGTGTGTGTGTGTGTGTGTGTGTGTGTGTTCATGCTTGCCCGTTTGTGCGTGTGTGTGTGCGTGTGAAGGTGTCACACGCACTGTCAACACGGCCTGTGCACAGGTCCGTGTTGAAGCATCGCTGTGTGACCGTTCTCATTCATGTGAGTGTGTGTGTGTGTGTGTGTGTGTGTGTGTGTGCGTGCATACGTGTGTGTGCGTGTGAGAGTTTGTGTGTGTACACTCCAGTGCAGAAACATCTCCGTGTGACCGTGCTCATGCATGTGACCGTGCTCATGCATGTGACCGTGCTCATGCATGTGACCGTGCTCATGCATGTGTGTTAATAAGAGACCCGGAGACAATGACCGACGCCAAGCTCTAATTAGACTGTCATAGAGAGAGAGAGAGAGAGAGAGAGAGACAGAGAGGGAAAGAGAGAGAGAGAGAGAGAGATAGAGAGAGAGAGAGAGAGAGAGAGAGAGAGAGACAGAGACAGAGAAAGAGAGAGAGAGAAAGAGAGAGAGAGAGACAGAGACAGAAAAAGAGAGAGAGGGAGAGAGAGAGAGAGAGAGCAGAGAGAGAGAGAGAGAAGCCGTCCTTAAAGACATGAGATTTAAGAAAAGCAGAGATAAGGCGAGAGTTGAGCAAAATACAGATAGAAACAATGTGTGAGAGAGAGAGAGAGAGAGAGAGAGAGAGAGAGAGAGAGAGAGAGAGAGAGAGAGTGAGAGGGAAGAGAGAGAGATAAAAGGATAGAGCGAGACAGAGGGACCTTATTAAGGAGGAAAGGTGTCAGGGCTCTGGCAGCCAACGGGGGAGGTGGGTGGATGGGTGGGGGAGGTGTGTGTGTGTGTGTGTGGGGGGGGTGAGGCGTGCAGACCATTAGAAAAGAAGAGAGGGGGAGGAAGACGCTGGGGTGAGGTGGGAGGGAGGGAGGGATGAAATCAGGGAGAGGGAGGGGAGCCAGGCGGGCGAGAGCAGTGATGGCAGGAGGGAGAGGGAAAGTTTGGCGGCTGTAGAGACAATAAAAAGAAGGGGGGGGGGGGGGGGGGGGTACTGAAAGAGGGAGGAAATGTATAATTATAGAAAAGAAGAGTGTGGCTGTGTTTGAGATGGCTTGTCCGTTCAGTGCCTATTTTCTAAACGTACACGTACACACACTACTGAGCGTACACTATAGGGTACGCTCTCAGGGAATTAGTATAGGGTCATTTCAGGCACTAATTAGGAACGGGAAAGCCACCGGCTTGAGTTGCGATGGTCACATAAACGATTGTACACCTATTAGGCGACAATACAATGTGGTGGAGGTTCTACAGAGCGCAGCAGCATGGATGGAAAACACCACAACACGACCAAGTGGCATTCATTTTCACCTTCTTCTTTTCCAAAAGGACAATCCATGCAGTCATGTAAAGAAATATATATGGCCAAAAACCATAGCTCCCATAGCTCCCACACAATTATGCTATTCATTTATTTAACAAAGTATGCCATCCAACCTGCAAATGTCACCTAATAATAACATAATATCTGTCAGCGATCTCTGATACGCTTAGTTGTTAGTGTGGCCTGTCACCTTTACACAATCCATTAAAAAAATGAAGGACTAAGGCCCATGACTGCTATGAAAATTGCCCGTGATGCTTTATTGTGTAGTAGGAATGTTTGAATGTCATACCACTTTGTTTAGAGTGGAGCTGTCTTAGCAGCAATAAAAGGCAATGCAATATCTGACGGCTATTAAAACAATCCCAGGCCAAGAATTAAAGTGTTGTGTGAGTTAGTCTTTCAAATTGTTTTGCTTGATTTGAAAGAGGTGCCAAAAGATACAGCCGATGAGCTGTTAATAATATCTCAGTACGCAGGTCATAGAAATACTATTTCCAGATATGTTTCATGTTCCGAGCACCAGTGATCGTCTACGGTGAGTTCTCAACCAGGCGAGGGCCGGGATTTTGGCTCGCAGGCGTGCTGGCCAAGGAAGACACAATACTGATTCTGGCTCGCGTGCAAGTAGGTTACCCCCCTCTCCCACTGACTTACACATGGACACACACACACACACACGTGTTCGCACACAGCAGGCCCGCCGACACACCCACTCAGAGGACTCAAACATGTTGTAGTCAACGTGTCGTTAATATTGGCCACCTGGCAGCATTCTGCCCAATCAGGGCACGCCCGCTTTGTCTTATCAGAACACCTGTGGTTGAACGCCTCGCACACCTCCGACAGATTGGACCGAGTGAGCTCGGCTTTCTTTTGTCCATCACTTGAATAGAGTTTAGAGTCAGCCCAACGCCTAGCCTTGTTGTCAGGCTAGGGAGCGATCGACTCAGGGGATAGTGGGCACAAAGGAGATGGAGTCCTATCAGGCCTAATTGGATGACTTTTAATGATGGTTTAAACGGAAGGGACAATATTTATCAAATCCAAATTCAGCCAAACGGAGAGAAGAACTTTGTCTGGGTTCATTGTCTAAATACCTCTAGGTACCATGCTATGCGTATGTGTGGGTTTGCATGCATGTACGTGTGTGTGTGTGTGTGTGTGTGTGTGTGTGTATACGTGTGTGTGTGTGTGTGTGTGTGTGTCTGTGGGCGTGTGCACAGGTACGTCTGTGTGTGTGCGTGTATGCGTGCGAGCGTGCCCTGTTTGTGTGTATGTGTGCGCTGTGTGTGTGTGTGTGTGTGTGTGTGTGTGTGTGTGTGTGTGTGTGTGTGTGTGTGTGTGTGTGTGTGTGTGTGTGTGTGTGTGTGTGTGAGGCTCTGCCAGATGAAGAGGTGGGGCGAGGCAGAAGTGCATATTTTTACCTCATTATGTCCATCATGGCAATGATTAATCAAACACATGTCAGCCGCCGTTCAATATTACAAACACACACACACACACACAAGTACACACACACACACACACGCAAACAGGTACTCACACGCACAAACACACACACTCTTAAACACACACACAGACAGACACAAACAGGCTACCTGAGGACGCAGGTGTAGAAGCCGTTGTCCTCCAGCTCGGCGGATCTGAACCAAATGGAGTCTTCCTCCTTGCTCAGCCGATTGCCCGAGAAGATGATGGGTTCCTATTGGTCGGTGCAGGACGGAGGGGAACACGCCCCCCATGAACACAAAGGTAAGAGTCACTTCGGATATAAACGAACAAGCAATGGCAAAAAGGCATCCTCTTTTTCTCTTCGGAGACAACACACTAGGACGTTACGTAACTCAGGCACTGGTTCCTTCAGAGCCTTCTGCGCCTTCTGAGCTCCTCCAACGTATCCCCGCTTTATATATGTAGTCTACATAGTGGGTGTGCCATGAAACTACTATATATATATATTAGTGCTGTCAAGCGATTCAAATATTTAATCGCGATTAATCGCATTAATGTCATAGTTAACTCACGATTCATCGCGATTAATCACATTTTTTTCTATTCTAAATATCCCTTGATTTCGTGCTGCTAGCCTTTTTGTGAGATCAGAGTGTTGAGAAGGACAGTAAGAGAGACCTGCAGTGGTAGGCCTATCGTGAAATGTCAATAGCCCAGGCTTTTATTTGTTTCAATCACTGAACTTTCAAACAACTCTCTTGCTCAGCAAAGATGGGAAATACTTTAACATTTATTATTTAAACCAGTATGAATATTCCTACCATACGTAGGCCTATACCCATTACCAGGCTATAGAATAACGCCTACACACAAACACACACACACACACACACACACACACACACACACACACACACACACACACACACACACACACACACACACACGGTGGCGGAGTGGTAATCGGGAGAGTCGGAAGAATTCCCGGTGGGCCTTTAACGTTTCGGGGCTGTCGGACTGATTACTGCGGGATAACAATGTTGCGTTTATAGAAGTTCCTTGCAGCGCCGTCCGGCAGCCTGAGCTGTGCGCCGAACCTCTCACTCACTCAACAGACGCAACATCGCAACCAAGTCGATTTTGTCTAGAGGGGAGTAACTGAGCGGCCTCTCCCGAAGTGGTACAGGCCAGGTGGGACTTGAACTGCGATTTGTCAGAAAGACGTAACAGCATTGAACTCTCGTGCAGGGCCCAGTTTCCCGAAAGCATCGTTAGCCTAAGTGGATCATGAAGTGCGTCGTACAAGCTTCGTACAGTTTTCACACCGTTTCCCGAAAACATCATTGGTAACGAACCAACGTCGTGAAAACGCTCGTAGCTATCGAGGACTCCAGGGGTACTCGTAGGATGCTAAGAGCATCGTTAGCCTACTATAGCCTCAGTGCCGTCACCAGCGGACATTCCGTGTATTGGATGTGTTTTATTAAAACACATCCAATACCACGGGATGCCCAGCTGGCACAATTTCGCAACCAAAAACAGTGGTTACCACCGATATATTACTCATAGACTACTGTTAGATTTAAACAGCAAAAATAGAGACATGTTAGAAGTCAACAAAAACATAATTTATTGCAGCAATTTAAAATTCCAAAAATACATGCGCAGCCGAAATGTACAGATCAAACGCCACATCACAAAGCATATAATAAAATCGAATGATTCCATTGCTCTTGTGTGGGAGGTCGCTTTCGACTGTCTCCCTCTGATTTTAATTCAACCATCGTGGTTAAAATGTCCTCATATTGATCAATGACAGAAGACATAGGCTACTGTGGACATGAATCATGCTGAGACCAGCGGGTGTCGGATAATTTCTGCAGGCGTTTTTTGCTGCGATTGTTTGCATTAAGCACTGTAGGCGCTTCGGTGAGGCTGTGATGAAGTTCACTATTTATTGGACCGTGTCTAGACAGTAACAAACATCCCTGATCATAGTTAATCGCATTTGTAGTCCACACTCAGACGTGAACTCATTATTGCATGCGGGTGTCTTCATTCATAGAAAAATTAAAACATTCGGGAGTATGCAATAATACAAATCATTCTAAAGAGGTCTAGATTTGTGCGCAGCCCCGCCTTCTCCAGTGAACCAAGAAAGCCCACGCCGTGACGAACAGGGGATTTGACCCCCTCGGTTTTACACAGGAAACTTGAGATAAGAAGGTGAAATCGCCGGGGGTGCCAAGCTGCGACCAAACCGGCTTGGCGGCTTTAAAAGACCTATAGCCTACATCATCCTGCCCAACAATATGGGCAGGATCTAGACCAAGCTCTCCTAATCGGGTCAGCAATAGTCGTGTGTCAATGCCTAGCCTCTGCGTTTGAATGATAATGAATGAATGGAACGTTGCATTTTTAACGTCTACAAATATTCTAGACTAGAAAGTGCGCGCCAATCAATGAAACCATATGCGGAATCAGATAAAGTCGGCTCTCTTTGCTGCACAAAGCATGTTTCAGAAATCCGCACCTAGTTGTCACACAAGCAATTTTTTATTTTTGTAATATGGAAGGGGGGAAAATGCAGTGAAAAATTTCACGCACAGTGCATGGATCAGGATTAGGACCAATACATACAGTGGGGCAAAAAAGTATTTAGTCAGCCACCAATTGTGCAAGTTCTCCCACTTAAAAAGATGAGAGAGGCCTGTAATTTTCATCATAGGTATACCTCAGCTATGAGAGACAAAATGAAAAAAAAAATCTAGAAAATCACATTGTCTGATTTTTAAAGAATTTATTTGCAAATTATGGTGGAAAATAAGTATTTGGTCAATAACAAAAGGTCATCTCAATACTTTGTTACATGCCCTTTGTTGGCAATGACAGAGGTCAAACGTTTTCTGTAAGTCTTTACAAGGTTTTCACACACTGCTGCTAGTATTTTGGCCCATTCCTCCATGCAGATCTCCTCTAGAGCAGTGATGTTTTTGGGCCACACGGACTTTCAACTCCCTCCAAAGATTTTCTATGGGGTTGAGATCTGGAGACTGGCTAGGCCACTCCAGGACCTTGAAATGCTTCTTACGAAGCCACTCCTTCGTTGCCCGGGCGGTGTGTTTGGGGTCATTGTCATGCTGAAAGACCCAGCCACGTTTCATCTTCAGTGCCCTTGCTGATGGAAGGAAGTTTTCACTCAAAATCTCAGGATACATGGCCCCATTCATTCTTTCCGTCACATGGATCAGACGTCCTGGTCCCTTGGCAGAAAAACAGCCCCAAAGCATGGTGTTTCCACCCCCATGCTTCACTGTAGGTATGGCGTTCTTTGGATGCAACTCAGCATTCTTTCTCCTCCAAACACGACGAGTTGAGTTTTTACCAAAAAGTTCTATTTTGGTTTCATCTGACCATATGACATTCTCCCAATCCTGTTCTGGATCATCCAAATGCTCTCTAGCAAACTTCAAACGGGCCCGGACATGCACTGGCTTTAGCAGGGGGACACGTCTGGCACTGCAGGATTTGAGTCCCTGGCGGCGTAGTGTGTTAGTGATGGTAGCCTTTGTTACTTTGGTCCCAGCTCTCTGGAGGTCATTCACTAGGTCCCCCCGTGTGGTTCTGGGATTTCTGTTCACCGTTCTTGTGATCATTCTGACCCCACAGGGTGAGATCTTGCGTGGAGCCCCAGATCGAGGGAGATTATCAGTGGTCTTGTATGTATTCCATTTCCTAATAATTGCTCCCACAGTTGATTTCTTCACACCAAGCTGCTTACCTATTGCAGATTCAGACTTCCCAGCCTGGTGCAGGTCTACAATTGTGTTTCTGGTGTCCTTTGACAGCTCTTTGGTCTTGGCCATAGTGGAGTTTGGAGTGTGACTGTGAGGTTGTGGACAGGTGTCTTTTATACTGATAAGGAGTTCAAACAGGTGCCATTAATACAGGTAACAAGTGGAGGACAGAGGAGCCTCTTAAAGAAGAAGTTACAGGTCTGTGACAGCCAGAAATCTTGCTGGTTTGTAGGTGACCAAATACTTATTTTCCACCATAATTTGCAAATAAATTCTTAAAAAATCAGACAATGTGATTTTCTGGATTTTTTTTTTTCATTTTGTCTCTCATAGCTGATTACAGTCTAATAACAGTCCTCTCTCGTCTTTTAAAGTGGGAGAACTTGCACAATTGGTGGCTGACTAAATACGTTTTTGCCCCACTGTATGTCGGCCGAGGCCTAATCAATTGTGTTTTAATATCTTCAGCATTCAAATAATTGCAGTCTATTCTTTTCAGTGGGCTACTCTGCTGTTGGCTTTGATGGGGAGATATTTTAACGTTTTTTAGCCCCATTTTCCTGCAACATTCCTGCGTCTCCCTCAGTACGGAGCCCATTTCAGCACCATGTCAGTGGACAGGTACAATCCTACGAACGTCGTGAGTGCAGTGAACGTGCGTTCATGTTAAGAGGAGTTTCGGGAAACGCCCCAAAGAAATTCATGATGGTTCGCTGAGAATGATCGTACGAGCGAAGATCCATCGTTATCGGGAAACGAGGCCCAGGCTGGAACAGAGTGACACACAAACACATGCATACACACACACACAAACACACACACACTTTTAAGGAGTTTTTCATCCGCTCTGTATCCTTGCTTGCCCCAACAAGTTTGTGCGACGTGCTTGTTGTTTTGTTTCCGGTGTAGCTAGATCCGCTCTTTTGCCAAGCCAAAAGAGCGTTAATCGCGCAATAAAGAAAATTAACGCTGTTAAAATTGGTTTGCGTTAACGCTGTTAATAACAGCACTAATATATATATATATATATATATATATATATATATATACAGCCATACCAACCTTTATAAGTATTTAACACTTTGGCCAAACGTGTGATAGTAGTGCGACGAAAAGGGTTTTAGTTACTATGCCCCTTTTACATCAAACGTTTGCCAAGGATTGCTGAATGAGCTGCCAATGTTTCAGTAAAGGAGTTTTAAGCCTCTCTGACCTATCTGTGTTTCTGTATGTTGTATTTCTGTATGCGATACCTTGTTTCAAATGACGGATGTCTTAAACAATGTATTGTAGCATCATCTTGTAAGACACAGCCAACAGAAATAGCATGGTACTGCAAAACAGGAGTCTGCAGGTTCAGTAGTATTTTATGCGATAACTCTTTACAACTGTAAGTACTTTTAAAACTAATTTGTACCTGGACAGAAGGTATTATTTAAATCTATAACCTTACAACTAAGGTCCCAGAAATGCGGTACTGAAAGCACAGCCTCCTCTACAGCAGCCCCTGACAGAGGCAGTTGGTACATTTGCCTTGAAAAATAGTTTTCCCTAAAATAAAATCAGACCGACGTTAGGACGGCCTGGGACCCAGAGCCAGCAGTAGACCGTACCTCGGAGTCCCCCTTGTTCTTGTACCAGATGAGCCTGAGCTTGGCGTTGGTGGCCATGGTATAGTTGGTGCGGATGTAGCTGTAGAACAAGGCACACTTGACCCGGACGGGCTCGCCGGACAGAACCCGGTACCGCTTCAGGTCCACCGACCAGTCGATGCACCCGTCCACTGGGGAGAGAACACAGAGGGGAGCTCCTTTATTATGTAGTTCTATAAACAGACGGATGGGTGTAGGTTACCCATGGTTACATAGTTAGATATAGATGTAGATATCGTAGAGGGATGGAAAGATAGATGGCAAGATAGAGCAATATAAAGATAGACAGATGGACGGACAGACAGATAGATAGATCGAAAGATCGAAAGATAAAGAGATAAAGTTATAGTGAGATAAAAAAAATGGATAGCAAGAGCGATATAGATAGCAATACAGACAAATAGCATGATAGATAGAGGGATAGAAAGATAGATGGCAAGATAGAGCTATATAAAGAAATACATAGAGAGAGAGAGAGAGAGAGAGGGAGAGAGAGAGAGCGAGAGAGGGAGAGAGATAAAGAGAGAGAGAGAGAGAGAGAGAGAGAGAGAGAGATAGAGAGAGAGAGAGAGATAGAGAGAGAGAGACTGGGCCTGACTTGCATACATAGAGCAGTAAAGCAAGGGGAATGCTCTCACACAATGATGCAGTCATGGCTGCCTCGGCCAGGCCCGAGCAATTGAGTACAGAGAACAGATGTGCTCGAGAAGTCAGGGGAGGTCAGGAGGAAAACACAGTAGTTGTTTTCTTCATAAGACGACAACATCCTTGGATATGACAATAGGTTTGTATCCAGGGTTTGTATTTTTTAATCAAGGCACTCTCAGACCTGTGTCTCAAGTGTCTCATCAGCCATAATCAGCCCCTGTGTTCCCTCATGTAGCCCTACAGCTGTGTGTGTGTGTGTGCGTGCGTGCATGCGTGCAAGCGAGTGTGTGTGTGAGTCTGTGTGTAAAACAAAGGTTCTAGAGATGCATCCTCCTCTATTGTAGGAACATACTTCTGACCAACAGCACAACAGAGTTAGTTGGTCTGGCGTCATCACATGGTAAGACGTCTACTTCACTTTCCCTGTATCCATATCTGAATAAGAAGTCTAACCCCTACCTGCTCATTAATGCTAATTTAAACGTGGCTTTAACATAGTAATCTATGCAGTTTGGTCACTGCTACTAAGATAAGACTGTGATTTAGGGAACAGGGGTGTAAAAATGTTCTTGTCACCTTCTACAAACCAATGTGTGAACGTTCTACTCTGCCCAAACACAGGTCGCAATCTTTATGTGATACCTTTTCGGTATCACATAAAGATCACGGTATAACGACGAAGCGGCACGGACCGCAAAACGTCCACTCCCACCTGTGTGTGGATGTGTGACGCTGTGAGCAGTGGGTGACTTCCGAAGCATCAGAGAGAGGGAAACTTATAGTTTAACACCACAGAGTGTTACACGTTTCATATACAACCTTCCTCATTAACATGTTCATATACAACAACAGAACTATCCAAAGATCGGTAACAAAGTTAATGTCTGTCGTAACCATGGGGATAACCTCCCCCCTCCATCACTGCTAGAACTCAGCCGATAACAGATTTTTTAAATCTCATATCGATCGATGCGAGCTGAACCAGGGGCTTCAGTTACACTTGAATGACTAAATAAAAAAATAGTAGCATAAGTAAACGAAGGATGGGAAGTGATGAGGTCATCCAGAAAAAGAACAAAATAATTTGATGCAAGCGGCGCAGGCTGGAACAGAGAACAGGGAAGGAGGAAACATCCCCTGTGACCCGGGCTCCGTCTCTCTTGCTCTGGCTCTTTGTCTTCATTCTGTGGCCTCGCTTTGGCTGTTGGCTCAGACTCTCACAGACTTCCCCTTTAATCTACCGGCCTTTTGGTGGCACACACACACTGTACAAAGCTCTTAGAGAAAGCTCAACATCAGGTCTCCGCTCCCAATAGTTTGGTAGCGATTTGGAGCCACCCCAGCTTTTCCTGTTGTTGTTTCCCCATTCCCTGAACAGAACACGTCCTTCCTTCTTTAAAACTTCACACAGCGCACCGCCAAATAAACACACCCATGTGCACGAACCAAAACACACACATCTTTTACTAAAAAAGGCAAATAATTCATGCATGTGTGGGACAGATTCCGGTGCAAATGCATTGATTCAAGAGTTATTAGCATGACTGACGGCATCAGAATCAACACTGCAGTACTCCTCCTGAGGCTTGGGAACAGCCAGCCGCTGGAAGTCATTTACTGCTGCCAGTCACTGCGGGAGCCCAGCGGCTGAAGTGTTAACCACGGCAGAGTGACGATGAACTCATATGTGTTGATGGGATATTGGGTGATATTGGGAGAAGGTAAACGGAGCATGTGGAAAATAAATAGAGATTATATGTAGGTGCCTTTCAATGTGAAAAACCATGGGATATATATAAACCATGGGATATATATAAACATGTGTATGTGTGTGTGTGCGTGTGTGTGTGAGCATGCGTGCGTGTGTAATATGTGTGTGTGTATTATGTATTTTTATTAATTGTCTGTGTGTTATGTTTGATTGTGTGCTTGTTCTGTGCGTGTGCGTGTCTGCTGTGTATGCATGTGTTATCTATGTGCGTGTGTGTCATGTGTGTGTGTCATGTGTTATGTACGAGTATGTATGAACCATTCAACACTAATGCAGTCAATGCAGTCCATGATTTGTGGTAGATGTACGCGGCCGCTGGCAGGGAATGTGCAATCAGGTGTAATTTGTGTGGCTTGGGCTCAGTGAGCACAGATTTGCTGCCCGCATTTACATTAAGTTACAGCGGAAAGATTTATCGACGCACTCCTAAACGTGTTAAATTTATAGATTGGGTAATACACATTATGTGTCGCCATCCCGGGAGAGATTTAGTGCTACCTTGGAAAGACACGTGTATATGTGGCCTGCGCGTGTGCGCGTTGGGGAAGGCGCCGTGTGTAACAGGAGCGCACGTGCACGCTGACACCCACATGTGACGCCTGTAGTAAATATGCTTTTTATGCACGTCTTTGGAGAGGGGGAGAGGGTGGAAGTAAGTGTTTTGAATGAGCAAGTAGGAACGTTTAGGGGCAGTGTGTGTGTTAGGGTGCGTGCAGGATGAGAGGGGAACAGGCAGGTAAGAAAAGGGTGGAGGAACGGGAGGGAGGGAGGGAGGGAGAGAGCAAGCGAGAGAGAGAGAGTAAGAGAGAGAGATAGTGGGAGATAGGGAGAGAGGGAGGGATAGCTAGAGAGAAAGAAGGAGAGAGAGGGAGCGAGAGAGAGAGATAAATGTGGTACTGGCTCATTCTCTAAGTTAATGAGAATGTATGCGTTGTTATGTGTTTGTGTGTGTGTGTGTATGTGGGTGTGTTGGTGTCTATGTAAGTGTGTGTGTGCATGCTTGCGTGAAGTGTTTGTGCCAATGAAACAGAGTAAGCAAAAGCAGTTCATTCAATAACTAATAACACAGAAACTCTCTCAACCAAACACACGCACACACACACACACACACACACACACACACACACACACACACACACACACACACACACAGTCACATGAATAGAAGATTTGATTAGTGAGGTCTGGCAGGCTAATGCATTTTTGCAAGCTTGTGCTCCAGTCCCACACAGAAGTTGGAGACATCGGAGCAGAACAGATATGGGTCACGACCAATGACAGTGCTGCATTATTTAGCCTAAGATACGTCGACACAACTGTACAATACACTGTTTGTGTGTGTGTGTGTGTGTGTGTGTGTGTGTGTGTGTGTGTGTGTGTGTGTGTGTGTGTGTGTGTGTGTGTGTGTGTGTGTTTGTGTGTGTGTGTACTGAGAATCGCTGCTTCCGTGTGGAAGCCGGGCAGAACTACTATATCTGGTTTGTTGCACATGTGTGCGAGTGTGTGTGTGTGTCTGGTGTGTGTGTACGTGTACATGGGATTGTGTGTGTGTGTGTGTGTCATGTTGAATGTGTACAGTTGCGCGTGTTTGTGTACTGACAATCATTGCTTTCGGTTGGACTTAATACATCAGGTGTTGTGTTTTTGTGTGCGACAAAGTTTGTGGCTGTGCATGTGTATCTTTATGTGTGTGTGAGATGGATAAGATCTGCAGGCATGTGGCTGATTTAGAATGTGTTCAAGGGGTTATGTATGTGTCTTTGTGTTTTTATGTTTGTCTGCGTGTCTTTGTGTTTGTGTTTGTGCCAACGTGTGCGTGCGTGGGTGTGTGCTTCTGCGTATGTGTCTGTGTGTGTGAGAGATCAGGGCCATGTTTATTGCATTGGTGAGGACCTGGCACAGGCCCATGTATTACCCGGTCAGATGCATCTGCATAAAAGCGCCTCCCAAATAGATCACAGAAAATAAACTGCAGAGATTAATGGATCTGTTTCATAAACAGAAACTGATTGGATAACAACATATTCCCTACACAACACAACGCACACAACCCCACGCGCCCTGACTCAACTTATGTTTGTCATGTTAATATGGCACACCAGGGATGAGGATGGTGAAAATGAAACAGGGAATTTTTTATTGTCAATGCTCAAATAAAATGCAAGCATTTTAACATAACAGTGGACTCAAGTGGAAACATTTCTACTTTGAATGACGTTTTCTTAAACATGTAAAATACACATGAAAAATGAACACATGCATATATGCCACACATACAGAATGTGTGGTATAGGTACAGCTTCCTCTGTGCAGAAGCACACACAGACAAAAGAGTCAAACAAGAAGCTGTTTGTGAATGCCCTAACACACCTTTGGAACCCACTTAGCATTTAGCGTTCTTCTTAGCTAGCTAGCGTACCATGTCACTTCTCGGAGCCACTCTCTCTTGGCCTTTATGCTCGGGGCGGGCCTCTTATCAATCCCTGGAGCTGAAGAGAAATCAGCGAGCAACAAAAGCTCCCACATATCAAGCCCTCCATCTTTGGCATTATAGTCCTGCAGATTTGGACCAGGGAAGCAGACTGCTCACTGTACTGTAGCTTTGTATTTAAAGGCGTTTGAGAAGCTTGCTTTCTCAATATTTTAGTGTAGCCAGGCCAGGGCACGCTTTGAATGGGGTGACTGTCCTAGGTGGAGCACCCCCATCGTAGCCTTAGATACTGAGTGCTGATTGGCCACATCTGTCTGCTTCCATCAAACCCCTGAGCAGGTTGTAAATGCCTCATATTTCTGTATTTACTACTAATGCCGCGACATGGATGGCTTATAGTAGTACTTCATACGGAGCTCCAGCAGGACCGATACTGAGCTAGTGTGATGAAATATATGATGCATATTTTGATGCAATAACATCGTCTTTGGATGTCTGATTCAGCTAGATGTTCTGATGAGTTGAGTTGGAATCTACAGTCTGGCCTTTGTCATGGCATTCATTAAAACAATTTTTACAAGAATTGAATTGTCATTACATTAATGTCACGCTTAGAATGCATTGGGCCATCCTTTAGCGTTTGTGAAAATGTAGCAGATTC
>NC_136943.1:19915830-19925830 GCF_949987615.1 Pollachius pollachius | reverse complement strand
AATACCCCTTTCATCTTCAAATGTGGCGTTTGTGGGTGTGCCTGCCATAGCGCACTTTTCAAGGTGGCAGGAGTCATTCAGGACAATGGTACACGTCTGCGTGTCGATCCAGCGGTGCCGGGCCACCTCGCCGTGCCAGTAGCTTTTGATGTCTGGGTGAACACGTGGCTGGCGATGGGGACTGCGGTGACCGCGTCCCCAAACCTGGCAACTCCACACCAGACGGGTCACCTTGTTTACCTGCTGCTTCAGCTGCTGCCCATGCTCTGACCCCGAACACACACGCTCGCGTGTGCATGCATATGCACACGCTAATCCACGCCGACAACAGGAGAACCCGATCCAAGGTTCTGATGTTCATTAGAGCTTCAGGTATTTTGTTGTGCTACTTTAGCAGGCATATATTTTTCCGCTTTGTGTGAGTCAGTCAGTCAGAGAGAGAGAGAGAGAGAGAGTACTTAGTAGCTGCTGTGTCTGTCTGTGTGAACCCTCCGTCTCCTCCTCCACCCTCACAGTGACGTCGTCGTCCTCCTGTTCAGCGCTAGCCTGACTCAAGACGCCGCCTCACGGCCAATTACCCCCGCTTTACCCCGCGTCGTTGATGTGATAATTGCGTCGTGATGTTGTTTACCTAATGACGGTTATGATGTTGGCTATATTTCCTTTGGCGGGGCGCCACACACGTTGACGACCTCCCGGATTACGTTCATGAATTATTAAACATTGAACAATTGTGATAGTAAATAAGGAGGTTTCTGCCCGGGCGCAGTCACCCATGTCATTAATATGCTCAATAGAGAGGGTGGGGGGGGAGGGATGGACTCAGCAGGAAGGAAATATTTTAGGATGAGGCGCTGATCAACATAATTATTTACTACTCGGTGACCGCGGTAACCAACCAAACACACTTACGGCACAAAGCAAACAAATTATTTCTGAGTGCACATTACTTTTCGAGAAAGCCTTGATTTCTCCGGGAAGTCATTAGAATAAATGTGCCGCAGATTCAATCCAGTTTAATCAGTTTACCGCCTTAAGCCTCAGAGGAGAACTCGCTGGAATTTCTCCAAAGGCTAATTTAGGGTCACCATAATATTATAATTCTTCTTAAGGTCATAGAATCACGACGTGATGTTTGGATGGCGAGCACAGATTGGTCGTTAAAAAGACAAGAAAATGGAGCGCTGTAATCATTTCCCTGATTTACGCTGTCCTCAGACTGAAAGTTACCACCATCCCTCCTCCTCTCCCTCCCTCCCTGTTTTCTCTCTTTCAAAAGTTGTCCTTTGTTCGTACGAATGTCTAAATGCACATTTACCTATGTTTTTACGCGTGTGTGTGTGTGTGTGTGTGCATGAGCGTGCGCGTTCGTGCATGAGTGTGTTCCTACCCGTGTGCGCGTGTGCGTCAGCGCGTATTCGTGCGCGTGTGTGTATGTGCGTGCTTGCGCGTGCGTGCGTGTGTGTGAGCATGGGCATTTAGCTGCGTGTCCTCTCCTGTGATTGCGCCCGTGTACGAGTGGAACAGCTTGGTGGTCCCCTGAGCTCCTCAGGTAGATACCATCTGGAGCCGGGCTTCACGGACCCCGTGGAGGGAGAGTCAAGTGGTAGATGGCTGATACTGCGGGATCCAATTAGAGCCTCCACCGCGAGGGGGGCTTAGAGGAGCACCTAGGTGGGGTTGGGGGCCGCAGCCCATTTTGGTGCAGTGGTCTCCCTCGCCAACGCCATCAGACCTCCATCCTGCGTATCTCCGCTGACGTCTCCTCGTGCAAGGACCATACCGGGGTTACCGGATCCTAATAGGTGTCTGAGGGTTGTGACGCGCCGGATCATCAACAGTCGACGCCGCCTCTAAAGACGTCGAAGCAGCTCAGCTGTCCCAAGTGCTCTGAGCGTGAGACCTCAAGCCTGCTCGGGGAGAGGCGCTCTGTGAGCACGCTCAGTGGACCGGAGACCTCAAAACACCGGCTCCCAAAACCAAAACCAAATGTCCCGACGCCAGTGGCCTTTCCCATTGGTTCGCTGAACAGGGGGCTGGTTGGGGGAGGGGGGGGCATGTGGGGTGGTGCAGAACGAGTTGTGAAAGACAAGGCCACTTAGTACACAACAGCACTGGAAGGACACAACAGCACCGTTTACCTGGAGGAAGAAAGACTACCAAGAAAAGGCACATCTTTAGAACTGGGCCAAGCAAGCACCGAACAACGAAGAGTGCGGCGATTAGGTCACATGTCAAATGGAAACCCCTGACTACAGTGTGTGGCCGGTTTATGACAAAACGCTGCCAAAATAACCAGATTGAAACAGCAAAAGTTAGTTTGTGGGTGCTTTTGTGTCTGTACCAGTGTGTGACAATGACAAACTAACATCCTGTTAAAAGTACACAATTTTCTAAAGTCTCCTTCTGTTTCTTTAATTGTCTAAGTCAATTATTTCTGTAAGACTTTGAGTCTGTCTATGCTGTCACAAGTTGTTGTTTTTGCACTTTAGCAAGACTTTAAAAACTCATATTCAGCTCTCTGAGGGAATGTAGGAAAAAGCCAATCTCACTGAAACAAACGCAGGTGAAACATTGGGAAGTAAAGCAGTGCTACCACACACACACACACACACACACACACACACACACACACACACACACACACACACACACACACAGTTTTAAGCTGTATATTTTACTGTAACATTTCTTTCAACAAACACTGTGTTAGATTATTGTGTTCCACAAGTGTAGTTCCCAAAGTGAAGTAGGCTAACCCCCGTCAAATACAATTCTAGTTTTTTGATTAGATATACCAGTGCTTATGGCTTAATTTACATTTAATCTCTGAAAATGCGGATACATTGTGGTAATTTAAGAGAGTTTCAATTATAATTTTGAAAAAATGAATGAACCACAAAGGGGAGTTAATGTGTCATTTTAAATATGTTTAATTAAAAATGGCCCATTGTGTGCCAGATAGCAGCTGGACATCTTTTGTCTGTCAAACGATAATTTCAAAGCTCTCATTTTCAGATTTTGTACGCTTTTATCAAAACACAAATTACACGGCTGCCTCATACAGTCAGAAAGATAACTACTACTCCAAACACAACAATCTGCATGCTCAATGGCACAACACATCTCTCACAACCAATGACAACATGACCATCCCTCTGGCTCAAACAGTAGCTCTGATAAAATTCATATATTTTTTATCGGCATCCACAGAGAACGAATAGTGGTTTGATTCCCATTGGGGGATTACAGACACAAACAGCCTCTGATTTTGAACCATCTGGATTTGAAGGCTATAGCCTTTCCAACCAAAGCCCTGCTGTTACGTCGCATTCAAAAGACCACGGGGCCACGCTTTCTTTGGTTTCATTGATTAATTAAAAAAGCAGTTGAATCGCTATCCGAACGCATCGGACTGCGACTCCATCAACCCTAAATTGACGGTGAGTTACTTTAGCGCTACTTTATTCGCAATCGTTGCAAAAAAAAATCGACAGCAGGAACAATACGCGGTTCCATCAAAAAATTTGGGCTGCTCTGCAAAGTTTGCATCGCCTCAAAAAAGTTGGGACAGATTCACCCATGGGCAAAAGCCAGAGAGTTTCTCATTCCCAGCCGAGGCTCTGGTGAGAGACAGGGCGACAGCGACCGGGTCTTATCTGGGACGTGCATCACAGCCGCTGTCTGGGGTCTACCGGCGGGCTCTGCCACAAAGCCAGTGTCACTCTGCAGCGCTCGCAAAGACAAACCCTGTCCAATGGCAGATACTTATTTTTACCATCGTTTTAGTTTCGTTCTTTCTGCCCACACACAACGGCTATATGCTCTGTAAGGAGAGAGGAGGGCAGGAGAGGGGGCCAAACGGGGCAGAGTTGCCACGGGCCGAGGCTGTCAGGGGAAAGACATTGACCGGATTAGCTGTGGACATCCAGTGGCCAGTGGAGGTGACAGGATGTGTCACCCTGGAAGACGAGACCTCACCCACATCACAGGAGGGATATATGAGGGGAGGCTGAGGGAGGGGAAGAGAGGGAGGGAGGGAGAGGGAAGGAGAGAGGGTGGACGGAGAGAGAGGGAGAGAGAGGGACGGAGAGAGAGACTGAGAGAGAGAGTGACAGAAAAAGAAAGCAGGACTGACAAACTGAGAAAATGGAGAGGAAACGTGACGCAAACCGAGACATATTTTGGAACAAAAGGTGAGAGAGTCTTGGGAAATGGATACAAGAGACGTTTGAGGGCTCCTCTCCTCTGAAAGACAAAAGAGCAGTAGGCCAGAGATGGTGCCTGAGGGGGTGGAACGAGAGAGTGGGAGAGACTAAGAGACATATATAGATATATAGAGAGAGACAGAGAGAGAGAGAGAGAGAGACAGAGAGAGAGAGAGAGAGAGAGAGAGAGAGAGCGAGAGAGAGAGACAGAGAGAGAGAGAGAAGGAGAGAGAGACAGAGAGAGAGAGAGAGAGAGAGAGACAGAGAGAGAGAGAGAAGGAGAGAGAGACAGAGAAGGAGAGAGAGACAGAGAGAGAGAGAGAGAGAGAGAGAGAGAGAGAGAGAGAGAGACAGAGAGAGAGAGAGAGACTAAGATACATATATAGATATAGAGAGAGAGAGTGAGAGAGACTAAGAGACAGACAGACAGACAGACAGACAGACGGACGGAGAGAGATTTAAAGAGAGAGAGAGAGAGACAGACAGACAGACCCATATAATGTGGGGTGTATATAAATAGGCAGAGAAGAGGTGAAATAGCAACAATACATGATAGAACTACTTCTTCTTTGGACAGGTGATGAAGGCGGAGCGCACCTCTGAACCCTCTCAGGGGGTATGGTGTTCACAAGAGCGCTTTGATCCCAGCCCTTGTTGTAGTTCTTTAGAGAACACCCTCAGCATGTTGTTGTTCTTTAGTGAGCATCCTCAGCATGGCCCAGTGCTGGTGGGTTTTCAACGCTGGCTGAGAACACTTATATCAGCTGTAGCGGGGCAGCGTCGCTTATTGTTTTCTACACTCTACAATGGCATAAAATAAAGCGCTTTGGACAGTTTTCAAGGGCTGACTTTGGTTATCATTGACTTGGTGTTCAAGGTCATGAAAATATATGAAAACATGTTAAATAGTGCGTAAAAAGGCTGTCCAAAACGCTGTCTTATGTGTAAATTACGGCGTTATTGAGGTCTGGAACGCTGTGTGTTACGTAGATTTGAATGAACAAACGTCTACGATGAGGCAGAGCTTTGACCCGTTTGACCTTCCATAGGCATAGAAGCATGTAGGTGTGCACGTGTGTGTGTGTGTGTGTGTGGTTGTGCACGCTTCTGTGGGTGTGCACGTGTGTGTGTGGGTGTGCGTGCGTGCGTGCGTGTGGGAGTCTGTGTGGGAGTAACAGAGCTGAACGGTGCCAAATTCTATGGCACAGCCTATGGGACCATTCACCTTCCCCTGCTGTCCCACACTGTCAGCACTGGGACAACGCACACTTAAACACACACAATGCCATATTGGTAGCAGGTTCAACTTAAGCATCCATCTTGAATGACACGTCGTCCCCTGTGAGTGAGACTGGGTGCTTTGGGAGGGAAAACACAAGCCCACAGAACCGGAGAGAGAGCGAGAGCGAGAGGGAGAGGGAGAGAGGGAGGGGGAGAGCGAGAGAGGGAGAGAGAGAGAGGGAGAGAGAGAAGGGTATTAAATGCGATCTCAGTCAAATCTGTCTGGGGTCACAATATCGGAACGTTTTCGGCGTGCTCCGTTACTTTGGGTGCGCCTCATTTACCTCTCAGTGGTGAAGGAGGCGGGTGGGGCAGCGGGGGGCCCTGCTGCCGACCCCGCCCGCCTCGCGAATGCCGCCGCCGCCGCCGCACCACCGCAATAAATAAAACGTGAGTGCCTGACAAAGGCGCAAAGCTTTGCACAGCAGGCCGCGTTAAACTTTCCAGAATTCCCGGGGATCGGCGGGTGACGGCGTGGTCAGGGCTGCGTTCCGGTGGGCGGCCTCAGAGCGAGAGATCTGCCTTGAAACAAGCCCGGCTTTGTGCTCCATTACCTCGGCCCGCATTCATGGAGAAGGCCGCATGCGGTGCCTTTCCTCCCTTTTTATGGAGAGCGCAGTCGAGGCCGGAGTGCAAATTCAGCCCGGCTTCGTAACCTCTGTCAAACAAAGTCAGCCCTCAGTGGCAGAGCTGCTAGGACAGGCCCCGCTGTGGCCCGGCTCGTGCTGAGATACAGAGGAATGGAGCAGAACAAGGCTGGCCTTCTTATGTTTCCCGCTCTGCTGGGATCCCCGGTAAAGGAACGGCCACACAGGTCAACGTTTTCCCCCAGAGCCAGTATGCTGTGGTCAGTGGAGTGGGCTGAGATACTGGGAGATCTGTTACACAGGGGAAACAGCGTCCAACCAAACATTCAACCTTCCACTGGTTTCTTTAATAATATATCCATATATTCGTACTTTCTTTTTATAATCTCACATTACATCATTTCCTTAAATCCTTTATTTGCTGGATGTAATCGTCAAACTTTACCTGAGAATAAAAATCGTATTGGTAAACATAAGTTAACCTACAAAAGATTCATCAGAGTTTAATTTAGTTATGTCTTCTGAAATAACTGAATATGATAGGAAGCACTTATCAATATTACATTATGATGATGTGAATCTTATAATTTGTCGTATCATTTATCTTATAAAGTAAGGATAATTTGTCAGAAAATTAATGATTTATAATTTTAATAAATAAGGGCAAATTCATGTCTATGCGTGGGTTTGTTGGTTTGTAGGATAGGCAAAATATATAGATTATATATTCTTTGATAAAGTGTTCTTATGTGAACATTTATTTTTTATCAATTTACCTGCATAAACCAAGCCCCTCTGACCCCCCCCCACCTCATCAGTGATATCACCGGGTAGATCCTGCAATAGAGCTACAAGATATCAGCTGACAGAACGCTATTGCTAAAGCTACCCCACAGAGGTAACATCTTACTACAATGGTGAAACAAAGAATATCCTAAAATACGAAGGAGCAAATGGAAACATAAAGGAAAGGGTTGAGGTGAGACTCAGAGGAGAAACAGAGAGAGCAGAGAGGCAGAGGGAAATAAAGGGAATAGCGAACGGGAGAGGAAGATAATCGAATAGATTAAGGCATCAACAGATCTCTCCAGGCCAGGACCCTCATCTCTCACTCCTACTGTTTCTGTTTTTTGGGGCCGTTTAGAAACGGTTAATTGGCAATTGTGTAATGCCTACAAGAACACAGGAACACATCACATACACCGGGAAACACTGAAGACACAGCTCAGAGGGAGAGAGACGAGCGCTGGGTAAAAAAAAGACGGAGTAAACACTTGATATATGCACACACCCACACAAGAGCTCTTTCATAATCTCTCCCCCTCTCTCTCTCTCCGTCCCGCTTTCTCCCTCTCTTTCGTTCTGCGTATGAATTTGCATAAAGCAGAGAATAATCGGTGTGGTTATTTAGGCAAAGATGGAACACTGCTTACTTTGCACACTTACTGGCCCATGCAACCGCACGCACGCACAAACGCACAAACGCACACACACACACACACACACACACACACACACACACACACACACACACACACACACACACACACACACACCGTTTGCTAGCCTTTTGCAAATCTGTCCTGGTCAGCAGCATATGCTTTGATCAGGTAAATAGGTCAACTACTTGTGTGTGTCCTGCTTGTCTGCATGTAAGCACATACACACACACACACACACACACACACACACACACACACACAGTGGCGAGCACACACACAAACACACACACCCACACCCACACTCACACACACACACACACGCAAGAAAGGTAGCTCATGCATTTTCCTGTATTTGTGTGGTATTTGCGCCCCACAGAGACAGAGCAAGGGCAAGCCACCAACATTACCACCAACATTTTGGTGGTAATGGGACAGACTCTCACCATTCCATTTCTACGTCACTCTCTGGAACTTCCTTTTCACAGAAAGGTCCAATGAAAAGCAGCCCCTCCACGCTGGGCTGTGAGGATGCGGATAGCGCCGTTTCTTTAGAGGTAGCCCCAAACAGGGCCATCCTCTGTTTCTCTCATGCTTTTTTTAGCTCTTTCTTCTTATCTTGAAATGGCTACTTCCTCACAAGGAAGGGGATTCAAATTCAAGGATCAAAAGTAATAAAACAGAACTGTCTGCCTTCTCCGAGAAATGTGTTTCTCACTTACACAATCTTCTTTACAGAATGTCCTTTTTTAAATGTCTCTCACTTCCTCCCGTCTTTGATGCCAACGCTCTCCTCGCCGTGGCTCACTTTTTCAAAGCGCCTTGGACATTCCTATCATCACGTGCGTCTGCTTATGTTTGTTGTTGGCTCTGCAGACGGCTTGCATCACCCCGGGAAACTTGGATACCGGAACCAATTAGTGGTCGGTCACAGACACACACACACACACACACACACACACACACACACACACACACACACACACACACATACATACACACACGCACGCACACAAACACACACACACACACACGCACAGGCGCATGCACACATGTACACACACACACACACACACACACACACGTACACACACACACACACGCACACACGGGTGCATGCACACGTGTACAAATATACACACACAGACACACACGCACACACATGTACACACGCATAGACATACGCATACGTTTGTTCAAAAAAGGACCACACAATTTCATGCATATTTCCATTTGCTAATGCAACGTCCACAGTGTTCTAAATGTTTTTTGGGGGATAATTATTAATCTGTAATAAAGCTGAAAGTAAACATTCATTCCCTATTTTCTTTATCCCTTTCTTTTCTCCCATGACAAGGACGAGCTAATTAGCATCAGCCTTTTCGTTCCTGTATCCTGCTGTTTGTCACGCAGACCAATCAAATAGCTCCCCTGGAAGGGACCTCTCGAGTTGAACGCCTCTGGAAATGCCATCGGGTCAGGACGGGTGCAAATCCATACAGCAGATTTGCACCCGTCCATTTGGCTACAACCAAAGCGAGCTCCCCTCCTCCTCACACTTCAGACTTCAGAACGCCGTCCTCCACTGCTTCAAACCGCGTGCAAATGTGAAACCATTTCACAACGATGTAACAACATCCTAGCGACGCTATCCTATGGCTAACACAGTGGTCAGCCAACACCAGGGATATGCAATGTTACATTTACTTTCAGGGGATTTTGCTGACGTTTTTATACAAAGCGATTTACAACCATTCGTTCCCATATTCACACACCGACAGCGGAGTCAGCCGCGCAGGGCGACAGCCAGCTTGTCAGGAGCAGTCAGGGTGAAGCGTCTCGCTCAGGGACCCCTCGACACTCAGCTAGGAGGAGCCGGAGATCGAACCAACAACCCTCCGGTTACCAGTCAACCCGATCTACATCCTGAGCCACTGTCGCCCTCAACGTGGTTCAACTGAAGGTGTAGACGGTTGTATGCATGCTCAAAGTGGCTACATCATCCTGAATTTATTTCTGCTGTGAATAAAAATAAAAATAAAAACACCAGAGAAAGACATCTCTGCAACATCGCCCCTCCCCCCCATGGTGTACCCCTCCCTGCGGCTGTGAGCAGAGCACATCGAGGCTGGATCAGCGGGGGGATAGGAGCACAGCAACGGCAGCAGTATCCTGCACCTGAAGCAGAGCGTACTGACCCTTCCCCACACCGCAGGGCTGCTGCTGCGCTTTCATATGGATAGCCTCTTCTGAAACAAAACCCCAGCACCCCCCTTCTGTGAGTTCGACCGCGGAGTGTCCAGGTGTGCGGCCCTGATGTGCGCGGCGGGCTCGTGGACAGGCGAGAGGTAAGGCCTGCCACATGGAGGGGGTGAAAGCACCTGTGAGTGTCAGGGTTGCTCTCTTTACCCAAGCGATGCTCAGACCGGCTGCTCCAACCTCCTCGTTCATCGTGTAGTGCGTGCTTCACAGATTCCATGCGTGT
>NC_136943.1:19895830-19908330 GCF_949987615.1 Pollachius pollachius | reverse complement strand
AACACTGGTTTATTACCAAGTACCAAAAGTTTGTCAACCACTTATCCCTCATCATTGGGCGTTTTTTCTCTTGTCGTACTTTTAGATTGTATCGGGCAAACACCTCAACTTAGCCATTTGTTAAATGCATGCAAAGCTTTGTATTGACTAACGTGCATAGTGGTGTGGCTTTGAAGACGGCCGACAAAATAACAGTTTGGATTATCCTCCAATCTGTCTCTTCCCCCTCTTCCCCTGCCTCTTCCTCGTTTTCTCAATTTCGTCTCTCTTCCTTTATTCCTTTTTGGCTCCTCCTGTCCGCTCCCCCCACACACACACACACACACACACACACACACACACACACACACACACACACACACACACACACACAGACACACACACACACACAGACACACACCCTGCTCCTCAACCTTCTCCTCCACCCGTCTCAGCCCCGATGGCGCTTATGTGGAGCTGGCGGCGTCCATATGATGGGAGCGGCTGACTCAGGAGCAGCATGGGGTGTGATATGACAGCTTTGTTGAGCACCCACTCGGGAACACCAGACAGTGTTTCTCTGTGTGCCCCCCCCCCCCCCCAACGTCATATTTGTGTGGCGCCATTGGATTTGAACATGTATTTTGGATACATTGGAATACTTTTTTAGACAATATTTTTTGTTCGGGGGGGCGGGGTGATATACCGGTACTTTTCAAATTCAGTTGTTGATGCAGAACTACTTCATGTTTGTGTTCGCCTTTCTGTTCCCCTCTTTCGATTGTGTTCCTGTCGCCGAGTGCGCTGCCCCATTGTGTCTCTACATCACACCTTCCTTGTGTGCGTCTGTCTCTCTGGTCCGTGCGACTCTCTTTCTAATGAGGACTCTCAGATCTCTGCAATAAGGCTCCTCTATTTTTACCGCCTACCTTTTTCATCAGATATACGCATCAGGGGGTTCCTCACACACACACGCACACATACGCACACACAAACACACACTCACATGCACAACACAAAGAAACAATAAACATGAAGCCATAGCGAGGGTTCAGTCAGGAAGACTGCTTTCTTCTGCACCTTTAGACCCAGCAAACCCCTCCGGGACATCAGCAAACCTTCAAGAGGTTCCAATCCCCCGCGCTGCCTTCAAGCATTCAGGAAGAAGTCATTCTCCCCCATCCTAAGGGTGCGAGTCACGAGTCTGCCTGCTCCCCTCTGTCTCCGATGCTGCAGTCATGCAGACCCATCCCCGGCCCCCGCCTCCATCCCTCCACCCTACAAAGAGATTCGTCCTCCGGCCCTCGCCGCAGCATCAGCACCAGGCCAGTTCCATCACCGCCAGGCTCACGACTCCAGGGGGGGGGGCTTATCCCTCTGCCAGATCCTATTATGGGATGTCAATACACCACTGCAGCCATGGAGTCACCTCACCAAATGGATATTCTGATAATTGTAATTTTGGTTCCAAGTAGTCTGTCCTGATTGAATCACACTCACATCAGCCCATGAGCACACAGGCACCAGGCGCACAGCGTACACCGAGGAATGATTCGAGTTCAACATTAAATGTTTAAAAATAATTACAGCACCATGCAAGGTTCTTATATCACACATATTTCTATAGAGCCACACAATCCAGAACAGAAGTATCGTTTGGAAAGCGTGTCAGAAGATGACAGGACGACCCCCTTCAGGGACATACGAGAGAGAAGAGGATCAACTCCCTATTACCCACAGAAGAAAAACCCTGTAAACATTCCTCTTCAAGCCTTCCCAGGAGAGATTTCACATATGCATATCGGGGTGTTCCTGCAGATCAACAGGGCCTGACTGTGAACATGTGAGATTCAGCTGAAATGTAATCAGCTGTTTTCAAGGGGAGACTGTCTCCATGACGCAACGCTTTATGCTCCTCATACGTCAACTTCAAACCCACACCGCACCAAAGACAGCCATAGGAGCTCTTTTACACTTTCATGCTCTTTCAACATAAATAATAGATAATGTGCTTGTTGTTATGCAGTCTTGCAGTTACATGCAAATTATAATTCATTGGATATACTTGAGGTACCTTTGAATGGGTGCTCACTTTCTGTCCTTTTGACAGTGAAACTTTTTCTTTGCCTTTGTTTGTATGTGTATGTGTGTGCGTGTGAGTGTGCGTGGGTCTGAGTGTGTGAGGAGGTGCACATGTGCACGCACATGTGCACTCTGTGTGTTCCCGAACATGCTCGCCTTGTGACTACCAGTCGTATTCATAGTCCGCCAAAAATTAATTAAATTGGTGACATCCTGTTCCTGGCTTACAAATGACTCCAATGTGCACGGTAGCACTCACACACATACACGAACAAGCATGCACATATCCACGCACACACACACACACACACACACACACACACACACACACACACACACACACACACACACACACACACACACACACACATTCACCTAATTAGATATCAACTCGTTCTTTGAGGTGAAAGGAGGGAGGTAAAGAAGGAGCAGAAAGGTAGGATGGGAGTTAAAAATTAGATAGAGATATTCTCTCTCGCCCTCTCTCTCTCTCTCTCTCTCTCTCTCTCTCTCTCTCTCTCTCTCTCTCTCTCTCTCTCGTTCAAACTCAAATTACAAAAAGCTTTATTGGCATGTTAAACAAACGTTAACATTGCCAGAGCAAACGACAAATGAGGAGGTCAAAATATTAAACAAATACATAAATCTCTCTCTCCCTCTCTCACTCAGCTGGTTTAGGGGACATATTTCAAACAGATGGTTTCAATAAAGGTAACCTCTACATTAGACTGGTGATATTTCATTCAATGAAAAGGTTGATGTGAACAAACAACTCCATCTGCTCAAAGCAAGGTCTCAATGTAATCGTGTACATCCCTCTCTGTCTATTTAACTTCTCTCCAGTTTGTTTTTACAAACTGTTCTGTTTGCAGGACGTCGGTCAATGGCTATGTTGTGATGGCAAATGTGAGTTAAATGTTCCCTGGCACTCTAATTTCAATTAAACCTACCATTCCTTCATGTTGGAAGTGATGTGTATTTGTGTGCATGTGCGTCACTGCGTGCATGCATCATTGTGTGTGTGCGTGCTATTGTGTGCACGTGTGTGTGTGTCTGACAAAAAGAGGGAGGACAGAAATAGCATTAATCCCTTCCAGTACCTAAATCCATCTTCTATTTTAAAGTCCTTGCTTTGGACCAAATCCCTCCTCCTGCTCACAGAACTTGAGTTTGGCAAGAACTCAATCTAGCTTCATTTTATTTGGCATAGCTTTGACTGAACTAAATTAGAAAAAATCACGGCCACACACACACACACACACACACACACACACACACACACACACACACACACACATACAGAAAGGTTATCTTCTCTGTTTCCGTCCTCATCCTGACCTACAGTAAGACGGGGGTCGTTCAGAGTTCAGCCAGGCCCATAGGGACACACACGCGGGGACACACACACTGACCCACACAACGCACAACACCATACCAACACTGCACTGATCTCGGCTGCCTCACACACCTGGACGAGAGGGTGGGGGGAGGGGGGGGTCTTCAGAATCCTGGGGGTCGGTGGAGGGAGGGAAAGGGTCCGGAGTTGGAAGTCAAAGGACGTGGACATGGTGGGACATCAAGAAAACAAACACAACCCAACAGGAGTCAGCTGTGTTCCTGAAAACAGCTAGCCGATGTGAGGGGCTGGGACTGTTGGCTGTTTTAGTTTCGTATCATTTCGAGAATGTACAGGATTGCCCAGCTTCTCGTAAAGAATTGTGTTCCTTTCATCCAAAAGCTTAAAACCTTTTGTCTGTGTATTGAAACGGGCTGACGAGGAGATAAAGACAATAACCCTCTTACATTTCATACAACCAAACAATAAGCCATTGATAAGTCCTGGCAAAGTCGTCCTGTGACGTAAAGAACTCTAATCCCTGTTCGATATGCAGCATGGGAGGACAGGCAGGAGGACGGACGGATCTCCTCATGTGACCGTGACCCGAGCACACATTGAGAGCGGGGCCGTGGGCTGGGGCCTCGACAGAAGAGGCCCTCCGCCGCGTCTCTGACTCACAGCTCTGGCTTCCCTCTCCTCTATTGGCCGGCGTTGCCTCAGCATGCCCTTGGCTTTCACGCTTTCTTTCATCGTTAGATGTAGACGTTATAACTTTTTTTATCATTTCCTGTTGCGTGTCAAATCCGCCTGTGTCTCCTTGAGCACACCATTCAGACCCTGCAACGTGACTCCTAGCACGGCCACTTCCTGGGTGCATCCAGCGATCAGGGACACTGACTCTGAGGTGGTGGACGGTTCTAAGTACCCTGGATGGTTATTGGCGATGAGCCTCGTTCGGAGGCCAATGCCGACACCATTCAGCACAAGGTGCAGCGGCGGTTATTTTTTCCAACGCAAAACGACGGGACTAAAGGCGGCGACAGACCGGGCCGAAAATCGGCGTTGGTGAGACTTGAGAGGTCGGTGACATGAGTCTCTTTGGTGTGTACGGTGAAATCGGCCACGTCGGCGTTCTTTTCAGCTGATTCAACATGTGTAATAGGCCATTAGAGTCGTTCAGTCTTTTACCATTCTGATTGGTGGAGGGCTAGCAGCTTGACTAGCGAATCAGTGAAGCCCAGAAGTGAGGATGGTAAACATACCAGATAAACACCATGCACCATGACATTACATCTTGCCCCAAGCGCAGAACGTATGGCGCCGGCTGTAATCACGTAGGTGTGTACTTCCCATTTCGGTTGATCGAGTCGGCCAGATTAAGTGTCAATCCCGATACACAAAAGTGTCAATCCCAATACACAAAAATGTGAACTGGGGGAGTAGCTGTTGCAGCACTCTCCTAAGTCCACATCCACGCATGAGGTGCCCTCGAGCAAGGCACCTGAAACCCCCATCTGCTCACTGGGCACTGCACTGCGGCTGCCTACTGCTCCGGGTATGCTGGTGTGCCTGTTGTGTTCACCGGCTCCCGGATGGGTCAAAAGCAGAGAATGACTCGCCCCCCAAAAAGGGACAATAAAGGATAACTTAAATTTACAAGAAATCTTTAGTGATGTTTTATGGTAGCTATATTTGGATATTTACTGCATGCCTGGCTCCATGTGTTAAACTCCTGTATCATTCCTCTCCCCATAATCCCCAGAGCCATCCATCTGTCACTACATCCATCCATCCGCACCCCCAAATGCTTCTCTTGAGTATTGGGCAAAGGAACGCTCATATCGCGAGTCAAATAATCGGTGATCAAATCCATTGTATATGAATCATCAATTCATATCTAATGGAAAACCAAAGGGAATGCCATCCCTCAGTATGGGGGTATTTGTCTGGGCTCTGAGTCCTGATTGTCTCCAGTCCAACACTGGGAGGCTGCAGCAAAGTGTTATGTTGGTGGGCTCTGCAACACCTCCACACACACACACGTACAGACGCACACAGACATGCAGAAACACACACGCAAACATACACAGAGACACACACACACACACGCACGCGCACACACACACACACAATCACAGACACACACGCATGCACACACATGCACACACACACACACACAAACATACAGCAATACAACTACATTTTAATAATGCCCAAAGCTCCTGTGGATTCTGTTGATATGTTTACAACTGCATTTGAAGGAAATAACAGCAAAAACAAAACATATGAATTTGCTTTGGGCAGAACTAATCCCATAATTCTCTTTTTCCTCCTTTCCCCATTTCCACATACACACATGTACACATCCACACATACGCACACACACGCGCGCGTGTGCGCACATGCAAACACACACTAAGAATACCAATGCATTCATCCCTTATAAACAGAGGCAAGGCCTAATGTCCCTCATTGTTCCGGACACAGTGTGATTCCAGCAAACATCATATGTCATATTCCTTTTCTGGTTTGTGTATTGACAAAGAACACTGGATACTCGGGGGCTCAATTCCACACAGAGTCGACACACACACACACGCACACACACACACGCACACACACACACGCACACACACACACACACACACACACACACACACACACACACACACACACACACACACATACGTGTTCACACTCTGACTCACATACTTGTAAATGACAGCATATCACACACAAAGGCTCCTGCATAGCTGAGCTAATTGCATGCTGGCTGTGTTCTGTGAGAAGGCTAGACCAACACAGAGCCCTGCAGATGGGCAGAGAGGGATAAACACAACACACGCTGGTGCTGCTGAGGAGCACAGATGATCGCAATGATACCATGACTTCAAATGTCGAGCAAAAACAGGCACGCACACACACACACACACACACACACACACACACACACACACACACAAACAAACTCACGCACACACACACACAAAAACTCACACGCACACACACACACACACACAAGATGTACACAAAAATGTGTACGGGACTCAAAAGCACCGTATGATGGAGCACCGGCCACGGGTACGCCAACAGTGTAGCTCGTAGCTCAGACGGATCCCTCGGTCTGATTTCATCAACTCGCAAGCCTCCAAGCCTCCTACGTCAATTCCGTCGGGCTTTAGGAACCAGCTTCAACTGATAAGATGATGTGAAGCTTGCACCAGTTTCTGGCCATAGATCTAACACTCAAATTGCAGAATCCGAACCGGAAAAGAGAGCAGCCATCTTTGATACGGGCAGGCGGCCGTAGCTGCGAGCGGGTTGAGGGTCGAGGTCTCCCTGAGCACGACACCTCACCCTGACCGCTCCTGCTGGCTGTCGCCATGCCAGTCAACTCCGCCGTCGTTGTGCGAATGAATGGTTGTAAGTTGCTTTGGATAAAAGCATCAGCAAAATCCCCCAAATGTAAATTGTATCGCTAGTGGCTAGCAGCTGTTAGCCGATTCGATGGTAGCACTGAGCGGCGCGGCGGCAGCTAACCCCCGGGCTCCACTGGAAACACTGTGTCCCGTAGCCCCAAGCGCCACGCCAACTCTCTGTTATTTGCAGTCCACAGAGCGCAATCAATGCACAGAGGACGAGAGCATTTACAGGAAAGGTGCTTCCATGTTCATCCCTATCTCCGACCACGGTGTGCTGTAGCGCTGTAAAATCCCAGGGACTCCTCAAAGGCTGCTCAACCTGCGCAAACTGGTGTTTCACAACGTACCGACCATGTTACAACCCAGAAACGTTTGATACAGTGGCTCATTCATTTAAAACGTAAGTGTTTGTAATTACGAGTCACCACGCTCACATTTTTTCCATGATACCAAATAAATGCCTTTATGAGCTTGGGAGACAGCAGGCCATAACCGTGCAGAACAGGAAGGCTGGATGGGGGCTCATTCAAGATCGCAGATAAAGGAGACGGAACAGAATGCATTGATTCTTACAGTAGGAAAATAATTAGGGAAGACAGAAAAGAAGACTGCGCTACATTGGGGTTCATTACATGATGAGGATTGGAACAAGAGGGGAGCCTTTGTGGACAAAATGTCTGTCTGTTCCCTGACAGTGTCGGGAAGGAGCTGGGAGCAGAGGGGGAAAGGGAGGAAGACAGGGAACAAAAGAGAGATGGAGACGAAGAGAGAGACTGAGAGAGAGCAGCAAGCAGACATAAAAGGAGAACGAGGACGTAGAGCAGGAGAGGAAAGAGAGGAGGCCCGTAGAGAGATGAAGAGAGAGAGAAAAGAAACAAGCTTTAAAATATTGACACATTTTAGATGAGGCGTCGCTGGCTTTTGTTTGTGTGTGATTGTGTGTGTATTTGAGCGTGTTTGTGTGTGTGTGTGTGTGTGTGTCCGTGATTATGTGTGTATTTGAGCGTGTGTTGGTGTGTGTGTGTGTGTGTGTGTGTCCGTGTTTGTGTGTGTGTGTGTGTGTGTGTGTGTGTGAGATTATGTGTGCATTTGAGCGTGTGTGTTTGTGTGTGTATATTTCAGTGAGTGTATATTTCAGTGTGTGTGTGGTAGGTTTGATTGTGATTGTGTGTGTATTTGAGTGTGTACAATCTGAAACTTTTGAACCCGACAAACACACGGCCATTCAACCATTGTGTTTTTGTTGTTATTTTCTAACCGGTGCCCACTTAGTTTGGTTTCACCGTTCCCCAGCAGTCAGCTCTGTCTTGTCTCCCTGCTTCTCCAACCATAAGCCTGCAACATTCAATCAACAATTCAATCCAACACTTTTATCGCGGTCGTTTCTCATTCACATAAGTCTACTACTAATTAGGAACTGAGGAAAAAAGCGATAAGGGGAGAATAGTACAATGAATCCAGACTTGTGCTCTGAGTTCAAAAGTGTTGCTATTCATCCTCATGATGACTGATATTTAAGCGGTTAACAGACCAGTTAACAGGACATCAATCTATTACAAATAGTCGTGAGCTGAACACTGACTACTTGTGAAGGTAATGTTGATTGATGTAACTTTTTCCTTCTTCTCTGGCGAGTTGCCTATCTGAGCTTATACTAGTGTGAATGTTGTCCCTTTGGATTCATAGAATGTAGGAAAAGTGTTAAGGTGTGTGTGACAGAGCTGTTCCTGACATCTCTGGCAGTGTAAAGTTTAACCTCACATTTAATACCTAAGGTCAAAGCTCATCTCCCTCCACACCTGATGTCCCCATGGATACAGACCTGATGTCATTGGAAGCCTATAGCCAATCAAGAGAGGTTTTCTGGCCATAGATGTTTGAAAGTGTATCCAGGCATGTTTTTGTGTGTATGTTTGCATGCATCAACGTGTTTGTGCGCATCTGTTTTCTAGGTTTGGGTTTATATTTATACTGGTTGATCGATCATTAATTATAATCAGATTGTTTATCGATCTGACACATACATACTTATGCAAACAGACGCACACCAATACACATGATATTGATCGTTTGTGTGATCTTGTGCAGCGGAGGAGAGTGAGCGAGAGAGAATGAGCGAACAATCAATATGTAAACTTAAAGCAGGGGCTTGACACGTATGGACTGCATATCTTTATAATGTATCTAGACATTCAGTCCATATCATAAAAACCCTGTTTCCTACCTGGCTCCACCCGCCTACGTTCTTCCGCTCTATTTTCATTTCCCTTCAGTACTACGTCTGGGTTTGCGGTATATTCATGGGTTTTCTCCGGCCAAATTTTGCCTGACTTATCAGCGAACAGAGGGAGTGGCTGAGAACAATAACGTTGAGGTTGTGCACTTGTTTGAGTTGAAGTCAAATGCTAGCGATTGGTTATGGCAAATCCAGAGTGGCACTGGGCAGATCCAATAGTTTTAAACTCAAGCAGACACCCGCCTTCAAGTGAGTTAGCGTTTGTCAATGGAGAGAGCCAGACTCTCTGTGCAAATGAAATGAAGTATGAGAGTCTGGTAGGACCAGGCTAATGTAATATGTAATATGTGACCAGGACTTTCTCAGGAGATACTAACTAAATATGTATCTTTTCAAACGTGTTGACATCTCATCGATGGACATCGGCACATTGCCTGCGCTTTGATCCAACGGTCTTGTCTTTTGTGTCTGAACTGGCCAGACCATGACACCTGCTGCATGCTGGGTAGTCTGCTTATGAAGGAGACAGAGCAGAAGTGTTAGCTAGCTGGCTGCAAAAGAGGACTCAAGGTGATTCCCGGGTGGTAGGTACCTCTATTATGTGATGTTGTCTCTCTCTCTCTCTCTCTCTCTCTCTCTCTCTCTCTCTCTCTCTCTCTCTCTCTCTCTCTCTCTCTCTCTCTCTCTCTCTCTCTCTCTCTCTCTCTCTCTTCCCCCCCTCAGATCATTCCTCATCCTTCTGTCTCCCTCTGCTATCCATATTTGAAGATACTTTGTTAGCCCATCCTTATTTTCTTTGTCTTCTATGTTCCTCTAACCTGGCGCTCATTAATGTGATACATCAAACAGAGCTGTATCGTTACTCACTCATTACTTATTTCTTACCTATAATCACTCGCCCTCCACTGCCTCGCTCGACAGCTGCGGCGAGTCTGTGTCTCGCAGCGGTACCGAAAATAGAGAGAGAGAGAGAGAGAGAGAGAGAGAGAGAATAAGGGGGAAAAAGAGAGAGAGAGAGAGCTAGATAGAGAGAGAGAGACAGAGACAGAGAGAGAGACAGAGATATAGGGAGGCTACGGGAACGGATTTGGGGTCCATGTTTATTTATGAGGCCCGTTGTTCCCGTGGGGCCGACATTCAGCGGAGCGTATCACACGTAGACGCCGCGTTGATGCTACCGGAGCGGCTAATCTAACTTTGTCTCCCAGGTCTAAACAACGCTCCATGTGTGTGTGTGTGTGTGTGTGTGTGTGTGTGTGTGTCTGTTTGTGCGTTTGTGTGTCTGTGCATGTATGAGTGTATGTATGTGTGTATGCATATGTGTGTGTGTGTGTGTGTGTGTGTGTGTGTGTGTGTGTGTGTGTGTGTGTGTGTGTGTGTGTGTGTGTGTGTGTGTTTGTGCGTGCGTGTCTGGTTGTGCCACATTCAAACATTTGAAGATTGGAGAGGTCAACTCTGTTGCACTCAGTCAGCCAGCAGCATTGGGCGGTTGTGCGTTTCGCTAACATACTGCACATCAAATGGAGTCTGTGCTTTCCGGTCGTAAAACACGTCAAGGGATGATTCCTGATGTATATTATTGCCTACAAGGCGTTGTGGATCGGAGTGTGTGTAGGTCTACCTCTCATTCTCTTGAATCAACCACCTCAACAGGTCTCTCTCTCTTCACTTTTAGTCTCTCTCTGTGTTTCTCTCTCTCTCTCTCTTTAACAAATTACAATTACAAAAATGACAGTCTCGTATAAACAGATAAGTTAAGGATACACTCTAAATACACAGTATTTACATTATGGAGGATTAGTGCAATTATTGTGTGAAGAGTGAGTCCAGGGGGATGAGTCTATGGGGAGTTTGAGGTCCTTCTCTCATCACAACAGGTGACGAATCTTGCTGCTGCGTTCGCACATTGTTGTATTTCTCCCAACAGGTATGGAAGTTTGTGAGCATCTGGAGTGTCTTTGAAGTCCTTGCATGCCTTTGTAATCCATGGGAAGTGTGTATTCCTGATGTCTTCGTATGACTGGCAGGAAGTCAGGAAGTGCAGTTCTGTCTCTAGTTGGTTGTGTGTGCAGTGGGAGCACAGTCTGTCTTCTCTTGGGAGCCAGGTCTGTCTGTGGCGACCCTTCTCGATGGCCAGGCTGTGTTCACTGAATCTGTATCTGGTCAAGGATTTCCTCAGTTTTGGGTTGGTCACGGTGGTCAGGTATTCAGTCACGGTGTAGTCTCTGTTAAGGGACAAATAGTATGCCAATTTACTCTGGTTTTTGGTGGACTCTTTCCAATGTGCCAAATACTTTTGCTTTTGTTTTCTTATAATTTGGTTTTGCCTGATGGGTTGGTTGTTTTGGGTTGGACAGATTCCCAGGACAAGCTGGCTAAGGGGACACTTTTCTGGGTGTCACTCTCTGTGGGTAAGAGCCTTGTTGTGGAGTGTGTTGCTGTCGCTTTCCTTAAGGTGGATATAAAATTCCAGGGCTCTCTCCTGAATTTTAATAACGATTGGATATCGTCCTAATTCAGCTCTGCAGGCATTATTTGGTGTCTTTCTTTGGACTTTGGAGTATTGATTTGCAGAATTATGCATTAAGACTTTAAATTTCATGTTTGTCGCATTTTATAAAATCTTGGTTGGTGAGTGGGCCCCAGACTTCACAGCCATAGAGCGCAATGGGCTCTATCACTGCGTCAAATATTTTTAGCCAGATCTTAATCCTTGCCTTGTCTCTCAGGTCATTAACAGCTTTGTTGAAATTTCCTGTGGCGTTCATGTTTATGCCGAGGTAGGTATAGTTTTTTGTTTGCTCTAGAGTAACAGTGTATAGGTGGAATGTCTCTCTCTCTCTCTCTCTCTCTCTCTCTCTCTCTCTCTCTCTCTCTCTCTCTCTCTCTCTCTCTCTCTCTCTCTTTGTATCGTGCTCTTTCCTTCTCTTTGTATCTCTCTATCTATATCTGTATCACTCTCTCTCTCTCTGTGTAGCTCTCTGTATCTCTCTCTCTCTCTCTCTCTCTCTCTCTCTCTCGTATCTCGCTCTCTCTCTCTCTGTATCTTTCCCTATCCTCCACCCCCCACTGGGAACTAAGCAGTCCAATTATACAGTCCAATCAACCGCGCAGGCGTGCGGGCGGGGCTGCGTGCGGCAGTCCCAGGTTCTACTGCGACACCATAGCCTCACAATGCAACCACGTATATGCGAGTGGGAGGGGAAGGCGATGAACAAAACAGCGATTTATTGCTGTCTGGTTAGGAGCAGGGCTGCTCTCTGCTGCTCTGCCAAATCCAGATAAACCTTCCCCGAGGTGGCTCAGCTCCATCTTGTTTTATAAGTTCACAGCTTGACTCTGATTTCTGCCACATCGCACTGTGAACAGGCAGAGTAGCCTTTTTATCCGTGTGTGTGCAAGTGTGTGTGCGTGTATGTGCGTGCGTGTGTTTCTGTGGATG